>NC_064852.1:35336906-35491906 GCF_024139225.1 Suncus etruscus
AAAAGATGTTTTGTAGTTTGGTGATGTGGAAAGCAGGATGAACGCATGGAGTACAAAAATTAAAACGATATTTTTTGCTACTTCTTGAAATTTTACAGAGGATTGAAAGAGTAGGACAAGAGATAGAAAAATGTTTTTTTCTAAGTTATATGTAAAGATAATTATATACCCTTCTTTATTTAAAAATATTTGAGATATCTGGGACTGGAGAGATAGAAAAGCAGGCAGGGTGTACATAGCTGATTTGGGATTTAACTTCAGCACCTTATATGGTTCTGAGTGCCAGTTATGATCTCTAAATGAAAAGCAAGGAGTAAGCCTTTAGCACTTTTGGATATTCCCTACAAAACCAAAATGAGTAAATTAATAAATAAAAGTAAAATCAGAAATGGAGAGACTGCTGATACCTGGAAAAATTCATTAGTAAAGAAGGGTCAAGAGGTGAAGAAAAGGGCTGAGATTTGTTGGCAAGATTATACTTGGAAATAGTGAATGACATACTTCAGTACATAGGTCATCAACATTTGTTCGGCCTTGGTTACAGATTTCTAAAGTAGAAATTTCTGATTATTTATACAGAATTGTAAAGCTCATTAGAGTGGCTTTATGGCTTATAACATCCATCACTCGAAGATATTAATGCTATATTAGCCAGAGTGGAACATTTTATAACTCATTAAGAAGGTCTTATTTCTGAAGTGGGGTAATGGCAAAAGAGAATTTCCACTCTTACAGTTTCTAATATTTCTATGGGCAAACTGACCTAATCTTCTCCAGATGCTGTTTTCTTGCTCTCCTAATTAAAACAGACGCATGATCCAACTTGGGAAATGATAGGTATGATAATTATTTAAGTGTAAAAGATAAAAATCCATAAAACCTCTACAAAGTTCACCCAAAGAAATATTATGTAAGTCTTATTTCTCTTTAGGGCTGCACTTGTGTTTTAGAAAGCATGAAATTTACAACCAAGAATGAAGAAACTTAATGGGACAAATCTAACTTTAATTTTATTGAATTAGAAATATAAGTTGTGATAAAAATATTTGGTGTTCAATGCAATTTTGATGAGAAAAATACACCATAGAGATGTTCACATTTCAAACTGACTAAAATAGAGGATCAGGTGCTTTCAAGGACAGCTCACTTTGTAAAAAGCTCAGAGGACTGTAGGATACAGGATTCTGAAAAAGGAAAACCAAAATGCACTAGCGGCTCAATATTTGGGACATTCTCCAAAGTGCTCCCCTGCTGATTTGTGACACCCATCGAACCTATATCCCTAAATTCTTCAGGATGTGCAGTTCAAATAAAGATTTTTTTGCACTTGTTTGCTTCCTGCATTCACACCTTCCTTCTCAGGTGTTCTATAAAATGGAATTTTTGCTCATGTACCTGGTCCAGTCTTTCTAACATGAGCCCTGTTGGTCTGTCAGCCTAATAAACCCAATTTCACCCAGCTCTCAAGCATGTTGTTTAGTTTTTCACTGGCTCATGGTGAAAATCTCCATATTAGTTTGAAGCTAATGGCCTTATTTTTTTTTTTTTTTTGGTGCCACAGTCGGTTATGCTCAGGGGTTACTCCTGAGTATGTGCTCAGAAATAGCTCTTGGCATGTGCTCAGAAATAGCTCTTGGCTGGGTGACCGTATAGGGATCGAACCCAGATCCGCCCTGGGTCAACCACATGCAAGGCAAAAACACCTTACTGCTGTGCTATCGCTGTGGCTCCATACTGGCCTTATTTTCATAAAGGTCGCCTTTCCTACAGGGTGTATTTTGTCTATTCTTCTAAAAACTGAAATTTAACAGTAATTTTAAATGTCTTATTGTTGGAAAGAAAATAGATATAAGAGAAAATTAAATTTAAGAAAATTATGAAGCTTACCACAAAGAGTGGTGAGTGCAGTTAGAAAATAACTAAAATAACAACTAGCATGGCAATGGTAGTGAATGAAAGAAATTGAATACCTGTCTTGAATACAGATAGAGTGTGGAGAAAGAGAGAGATGGAAGCATTGGTGGTGGGAAGGTTGCACTGATGAAGGAGTTGTTTTTTTTTTGAAACTGAAACCCAATTGCAAACATATTTGTAATCATGGTGCTTAAATAAAAATATTATATAAAAAAGAAAATTAATGTTCAATATTTAAATCTGAAAAATATTTAGGATTGCTTCATAATTATAATGATTATACTATTCCTTGATAAACTTTAGTCTTGTCTACATTGACTTGTATGTTTTCTCTTTTGCTCATTACTGTCATTTTTATATTTTCAGAAGTTGATAGAACATTAATTAGACTTTGCTGTTTGCATTTAATGCTAATTTCTTTTTATTAGTTCAATTAATTTTATAATATTTATGAAATGGACATGTAATATGGACCAGACTGTTCTAGTCACTATCATCTTTATGATAGTAGTAATATTTGCGTGACACGATAAACGTTTTGGTTTTGGTTTTTGGACCACACTCAGTGACGCTCAGGGATTACTCCAGGCTATACGCTCAGAAATCACTTCTGCATTTGGGGACTATATGGGAAGCTGGGGATTGAACGCTACCACTTGTCCCTCAGAAACATGCTTAATATACTATTTTATCAGTCAAAAATACTATTTTTTTTTTGAAGAACCAACCAACTTCTGCTTTGGTTGATCTTTCAGATTGTTTTTTGGGTTTCCACTTCATTTATTTGTGCTCTAAGCTTTGTTGTTTCATTCTGTCTCCCTATTTTTGGTTCCTTTTTTTGATCATTTTTTAATTTTATAAGCTGCATCATTAGGCTATTCAGGTATGCCCTTCTTCCTTCCTGATATGTGCTTGCAAAGCTATAAATTTTCCTCTCATTACTGCTTTTGCTGTGTCTCATAGATTCTGATAATTTGTGTCTTCATTGTCATTTGTTTCCAAGAAAGTTTTGATTTCCTCTTTGATTTCATCTCAGATGTAGTGGTTGTTCAGTTGCAGACTGTTTAATTTCCAGTTGTTAAAAGTTTTTCTTCTTAGTTCATATCTAACTTCAGAGTCTTGTGGTCAGCAAAAGTAACCTGAAAAATTTCTATCTTCTTGATTTTATGGAGGTATGTTTTATGTGCTAGGATGTGGTCTATCCTGGAGAATGACCCAAGTACATTGGAGAAGAATGTGTATCCAGGTTTCTGGGGATAGAGTTTCCTATATATATCTACTAGGCCTCTTTCTTCCATTTATCTTTTCAGGGCTAGTATATTTTTGTTGGGTTTCAGTCTGGTTGACCTATCAAGTGTTGACAAGGCCATGTACAGGTCTCCCACAATTATTGTGTTATTGATGTCCTCTTTCAAATTTGTCAGTAGTTGTATATTTTACTGGTCTCTCATTGGGTGTGTATATATGTTCACTAATGTGATTTCCTCCTGTTGCACATAACCCTTGATTAGTATGAAGTGTACATTTTTGTCCCTTACAACTTTTTTGAGTCTAAAGTTTGTGTCATCTGATAATAATATGGCTACCCTAGCTTTGTAAGGCTGTTGTTTTCTTTGATTATTTTCCTCCAGCCTTTTATTTTGAGTCTTAGTTTGTTTTGAATATTCAGGTGTGTTTCTTGTAGGCAGCAGGCAGTTATATTCATCTTTTTGATCCATTTATCCACTCTGTGTCTCTTCATTGGTGCATTTAGTCCATTGACATTGAGGGAGATGATTGTCATGGAATTTAATGTCATCTCTGTGTATAAGTTTGATGTGTTTGTTGGTCTGTCTTGTCTTAAAGTAGACCTTTCCGTTTTTACTTTAAGGCTGGTTTTGCATCTGTAAAGTTTCTAACCTGTTGCTTATCTGTGAAGCTATGTATCCTTCCTTCAAACCTGAATGCTAGTCAGGCTGGGTGCAGTATTCATTCAGTCTTGTCACAATATCCCACCACTGTCTTCTGGCCTTGAGAGTTTCTTGTGACATGTCTGTTGTAAATCCTATGGATGATCCTTTGAATGTAACTTCCCTTTTAGTTATTGCTGCTTTCAGTATTCTATCTCTATCTGCAAGATTCATTATTGTGACTAGGATGTGTCTTGGGGTGTTTTTCTTTGGGTCTTTTTTAGCTGGGACGCTTGGGACATGAAGGGTTTGATTGCATGCAGTCTTTAGCTCTGGGAGTTTCTCTGAGATGATGTCTTTGACTGTTGATTCTTCCTGGGGATCCCCTTCCTGGGCTTCTGGGACTCCAGTGATTCTTATGTTATTTCTGTTGAGTTTATCAAAGACTTCTACTTTCATCTGTTCACATTCTTTGAGTAATTTTTACATTGTATGATCATTTGCCTTAAGGTTCTCTTCCAATCTCTTCTGCTGTATGGAGTTATTCTGTATTTGATCTTTCAGTTCACTGATTCTGTTCTCAGCTGCTGTTACCCTGTTGGAGAGGCTTTCCATTGAGGTTTACAGTTCACGTTTTTTACATCTGTTATTTCAGTTTGGAGTTTTCTGATTTCTCTCTTTGTGTTCTGTTCAGCTAGAGATATGTTTTCTTTGATTATCATGTGGATCCTCCATATTTCTATTCTAAACTCTTTATCTGAGAGATTAATCAGATGGTTGATATTTTTGGGTCATCTTAGCTTCATCTTATATTACTTTCTCTTATTTGCACAACACATTTTTTTCTTAAAGTATTTGAGTATAAGTTTTCACTTTAAAAAATAAAGGAAACTCTCTTTTTATGTGTAGGGGAAGGATTAATAATGTTTGAAAATTTAATTTTATAATGCATTAAAACATTTTATACTAAGTTTTATTTCTTTTGATTACAAAAAAAGTCATATTTGAGTTCCAAATCACTATATATTCCAGATATTTGTTAAACAAAGGCAAAGAATTATGTTTAGGATGGCTTAGACAGGTGAAACTAGTGTTGAAGCTATTTATGTTTTATGTCCAATGAGCTGCTCTGCTACCATGTGCTCATCTTTGTTAGGATTTCTCAAGTACAACAATAATTTTTCATTTCCACTAAGAGCCTGTACTAATTAATTTACTACCTCCACTAATTGCCAATCAATATTCCCAGCATTAGAAGGTACGGAGGAAGATGCTCAAACAATGCCAATATCTAATTGCTAATGAACACAAAGGTGTGTCTAAAGTTTTCTGTCATTATTCTTTTTGTCTTTCTCTAATTTATTAAGTTGATTTCTCATTTGATATGCCAACTAAGCTATACAAACCAACAGAATAAAATACATTTAATTGAACTTTTTACTTGTGATAGAATATTTTAAAACTATACTTTGTTAATAATTTTATAATAATTCATGCTTTCCTAATTTTGTATTACATTATCCATTAAAATATTCCAAGTGGGGCTGAAGCAGTGGCAAAAGTGGTAAGGCATTTGCCTTGCATGTGATTACCTAGGATGGACCATGCATCAATCCTCTGGCATCGCATATGGTCCTCCAAAGCCAGGAGTGATCTCTAAGTGCATAGACAGGAGTAACCGGGTATGGCCCATACACCAAAAAAAAAAAAAAAGACCTATTTCAAGTATTTATATTTTAAAATTGAAAGAATGATTAAAGATGAGTTTTTGTAATATGTTAAATGGAGTTGGTGACTACTTACTAGAAATACAAATAGTAAATGTGATAAGTCTGGGGCCAGTGAGGTGGCCTAGAAATAAGGTGTCTGCCTTGCAAGCGCTAGCCAAGGAAGGACCACGGTTCGATACCCCGGCGTCCCATATGGTCCCCCCAAGCCAGGGGCAATTTCTGAGCACTTAGCCAGGAGTAACCCCTGAGCATCAAACAAGTGTGGTCCCAAAAACCAAAAAAAAAATTGTGATACGTCCCTACTACCTGATAATCTTTTTGCAAACAGTCTAAATATGTTTTGCTTTTAACTTCCATTAACTACTGTTTATTCTGGTTTATATTATGAAGTTTTGATATTCAGAAAGTTTGACCTTATTAAATAGGAAGTCTCAAAATAATGCATTATTTCAGGCATCTTGTGAGTAAGATTATATGGTGAGTAAAATCTTGATACTAAAGAATCCAAGAAATTAATTTTACTAAGAAACTATTGCTATAAGACATAGTATTCAGATGTAAAATGGTAATCTGGGTAGTCTCCATCTTGCAGGGATTTATTATAGGTTAAATAGGAAGACAAACATAAACACTTAAAATAGTGCCTAAAATAGATGCATATCAATTAAAATTGTGCATGTAAATTATGACTGAAAATTCTTCAAAACTCATAAAACCCAGAGTCAACATTATTCATTATAAAAAAATTATGAACTAAAAAAACTTAGTTAGCAGTTCTAGCTTCTTTGTGATTCTGCTATAATCTTTAGTATTGAGAAAGATGAAATGTGATTTTTATCACTTCTCTTATATTTTATTTTATCCAGTATTTTTTGTACACACTTCGTGTTATTTTTATGTTAAAAAAATCACTTGAAGTAGTTTGGCTATGACTCAGCTGTAGAATGTGCCAGAATGTGTAGTGTTGTATTTGAATTGACATTTCCTCATATCACTGAGTTTGACCACCACTACTACCACCAATTAGGATTCCTAGACAATCATCTGGGCCCGGAGAGATAGCACAGCGGCGTTTGCCTTGCAAGCAGCCGATCCAGGACCAAAGGTGGTTGGTTCGAATCCTGGTGTCTCATATGGTCCCCCATGCCTGCCAGGAGATATTTCTGAGCAGACAGCCAGGAGTAACCCCTGAGCACCGCTGGGTGTGGCCCAAAAACAAAAACAAAAACGAAAACAAAACAAAACAAAAAGACAATCACCTGATACCAACACCACTTCCACAACCATGACTACACACTAAAAGTGAACAATAATAATAAAATTATTATTATGTGTCAGCATATAATTTTGACCACATTTTCTGGATTTTTCTCATGCCATAATTAACCCAACCCTGCCTGACTACCTTATTTATTGTAATTATGCTTGTTTTTATTAAGACTTTTATTCATTGTAGTTCTAATTTCATTTTTTAAAATATGTTTAAAATAATAATTAAATTATATCAATCTATATCAGTAGAAGGAAAATAATTATCATTAAAATTTTGCACTGTAATGTAAATCCATGACAGAGGTAAAAAACTGATGTGCTTCTTTATCAATATGGTTTAGAGTTATGAGATAAGATTATGGGGAAGTAGTTATATTTTAGTAGACATTTATAATGATTATTTTCTTTTTTGAAAATGTATATTTGTAGATGATGTGTTTGCAAACCTACTGTGAATCCTATCTTTTGGCAATATAGGCTTGTACTCCTCAAGTCTATGCCACAGTGCTAAGTATTTGTGTTCAGTAAGGTGTCCTTTTTGTTTTAGGGCAACACCTAGCAGTGCTCAGGGATCCCTTTTAACTTTGCATTGAGGGATCATTCATGGGGGCCTGGTGGTGTATGCCTGGGAATAGATTTAAAGCTAGCAGTGTATAAGGAAAAAGCTCCCTACCTGCTGCTCTATTATCATATGTCCCAAGTCAAGTGTCTATTTTGTCTAAAATTTATTTCCCATGCAAAACATTTTTAGTTTACATTAACTAAGTACACGACTTGTTAATTTCCTGTTATTATGATTAAAAATTATAAAGCCTAATCATTGAAATATGTCTAAGATTCATATCTTGAAGAATTCTACCTATATTTTCCTCAATTGAGTATATGATTCTAATTTAATCTTGAGTTTTAAAATACATTTCAATTTAATCTTTGATTTTGATGTGAGATAAATTTGTAGTTTTTAATTATTAAATTTATTTAAAGAAAATGCATCACATAGTTGACATAACTGATCATAATACATTTGTTTCAAGATGACTAAAAGCAAAGTTAGTAAAAAAAATAGAAAATAAAAAAACTAAAGAGATGGAAGAGAAAGAAGAAAACGTTCAGTAACAAGTATATTTTTTAAAATTATTGAATCATCAATGAACTCATTAAAGCACCAACAGAAGTTTTAGTAAGATCTTCCTTTTTTTCTTTTTGGTTAAATTTAAGAATTAAAGAAATACAGTAAAAGTGGTGTGAGAGTGGCAATTGTTGTTGTTTGTATAGGCCCAGCAAAATATGGGGGAAATGGAAAGGAAAATCCTGGGCTTAAATATAAGGGGACCTCACCCCTGAAGTTTTCTAGCATAAGACCAACTCTGTGCTCCAGGCATACTAGGTCGCCCAACCCCAGTCATTCTCCGTGGTCTCAATAAATATTTTTCACATAATCTCTGTTGTTGATCTCATATTTGTATAATTAGAGATCATGGTTTCTGTGCATATCCTACATCAAAGTTGGGATGATGTGGATCGTCCTTTAGTTTCACCTCACCCCGAGAGAGCAGTGCGGAGAGTCCTGTCCTGAGAGCAGGTTTTTGCTGTTGCTAAGTCCTCTGAGTGTTAAAAGAACCCTCTTTGAAGTAAGTCAATGCCAGGGAGCGGTGGGGTCTTCCCTTGTAGAAGTTTGCTTCCTGGTGATATTATAGACAATTGTGGTTGTTTCCGTAGATGGTATCCATGGTTTAGGGCTGTATGGACAATGTCTCTTCTGAGGCCTGAGCCAAGTCATTATGACAGTGTTCAGGGTGTATTACTAAATTTGTGTCCCTATCTCTATTAGATATAAAACTTATTTGCATATGTAATATTTTCCCATTTTAATGTGCCTATGTGAATGAGGAACAATGCCATAGGTATTATTGGTGCATATGGGGACCAAGGGAACAAATCCAACAATCTCCATAACTTGGTTCTAACATGAATTCTAAACAGAGAGACTTTTCTACCCAAATTACTTATTGAACAGATCACAAAAACAAACAAACAAAACAAAACAAAAAAACAGTGGGGGAAATTGTCACTATATAAGAGAATATTCAATAAGGGTTATAGCTGTTAAGGAAATACATCTAAAATATTCGAAGGAGATATACATGTCTCTTTTTAGACTTTAGAAATAGTTGGGGTGTGTGTAAAATCTGGAGACCACTTTGATCTGTGACTGGCCTTATGAAGCCTGAAAAACTGCTCCCACACTCCCATATCAGGAAATGTCCTTGAGCGGAGACTTCTCAGAAACTAAGTCTGATAACAAGCAAAGGATCACAGTAAAGGGAGGTGGAGGAAAGGTGGTGGAATAGTAGATCAATAGCAACTGAGTATTGGTTTCTTCTGAGGCTGAGAGTCTATCTTTTCACTTTGAGAGCTGGCTGGCAGCTGGCTTGAGTGGAGATAATGCTTTGTGAAGATCCAGGAACTAAGGGTAAAAAGGGTATTAAATGTGCGGTAATAGCAGGTGGGGGTGAGGAAATGAAGGATGAGAAATGAGCCTATAAGGTGGTGAGCCAAGGGGTGGAGGACAATATACAAAATGGGCATTCTGTATATTGCAAACGTACATTAAACAGACATAGGTATGGCTGATCTGTACTCTCATGGGCATACATCATCAGAGACTAAGGATTGACCCATGGGTTACAGTCGAAAAGCTGACCCCAATAAAATGGGACAGAATGCTTAAAACATAAAATAAGAAAAGATGGTAATTCTGATATAGAACTTCTCCATGTTCTAGGCCAGTCATACTTGATGAGGGTAGACTATACTAAAGAATTAGATTGTGTTTTAGATTGAATTAGATTGTGTACATTACCTTTCTAGAAAAATATCATAGTATTTGAGTCTATAAAGCTAAGGGAAATGGTTATGACCACTTATGTGGAGCCAAACCCATGAAGTAGACATGTGTCACAGAGGATGTCGGACTGATATTGGTATGGCAAACACATATACCAGGTACTTACATCAGCATAAACTGAGCATAAATCCATGAATTACAGTTGAAAAACCGACCCAGGTACAGTGAAAAAGAATGCCTTTTTTAAAGAGTAAAAAAGATAACTAAACTAAAAATTTTCTTTTAAATATATATTTTAACCCTCATATAGGCAAAAAGCCTCTGGCTTCTCAGAACAACAACAACGAAAAGTATAGTTTTTTTCTGTTTTTGTAAGTGTTTATTCTATTTTTTCATGATAACTTTTTTTGGGAGGTTTTCCTTCTTCTACTTCCTACATCCAACTTATTTCATTATTTCTTGCCCTGTGGCTAAAATCAATTATATATGTATATATGTATATATATATATATCACTGATCATTAGTACTTTTGATTATTTCATAAAACATCACAGATGAAGTCAAAGTTCTGTTTTTAATTATAACACAATTATATAAATTGTCAACAAGATTTATTCATTTATTCACTCATTATATTTTTACTGAATTTCTTTTCTGCCACAGGTATGGTTCTTTACCCTAAATAAGGTTTCCTTCACTTAATTATCTCTTGCTGGTTTGTCTTAAAACAGCCAAATGCAATCTATGTTGACATAGTGAATAACGTATACATGGGGCTTGTCCTCATGATTCTTAGGTTAGAGCCAATTTATTATTTGGACTTGGATGAAATTTACTTTGTTGTATTGAGCACAATTCTGAGATTGCCTTTATGTTTATTAGAAAATATAAAGGTGACATATAATTAATAAAAGAATGACATAGAAGTGATTGATTTGCCATTTTTCTCAGAAAAATTTTAAGGAAACAGCATCCTATTATTATTTTTTAAATAAATAATATTAAAAAATCATGTAAATGAAAATTCTGATAATACACAGGATATAACTCTTTACCCTGAAATAGATTCTGGTGTATGTGTCTTATGTCACTGAGTCACTTACTTGATGCCAATGTCTAAAAATATGTATTTATCTATATATAGTATTAATAACACATTCTAAAATACAGCTATTACATTAATATGTTCTTGAAAAGGGAAATTGTGTAGGACTAATACAATATATCTTTGAGTAATATATCTAATTAAAATAAATAGAACCTCTTAAGAATACTTTATGTGTGGCTTGAGAAATAGAACACAGGTATTATTTACATTGTCAACTGAGTTTGATCCTTGTTACCTTATACGTGTCCCTGAGCTTTGTCAGGAGTGATCCCTTAGCACAGAGCTAGGAGTAAATGTAAGTCCTGAGCACAGCTGGGTGTAGCTAAAAACCAGCCAAACAAGCACCAAAGCTTAGGTG
Source organism: Suncus etruscus (assembly GCF_024139225.1). Lineage (NCBI taxonomy): Eukaryota > Metazoa > Chordata > Mammalia > Eulipotyphla > Soricidae > Suncus > Suncus etruscus. The sequence continues at coordinate 35,348,027 of NC_064852.1, forward strand.
TTCTGTAGTATATTGAATATAAAATCTGAAGTTCATAAATTCTAATAAAAAGGAAAATAAAGGGACCGGAGAGATAGCATGGAGGTAAGGCATTTGCCTCTCATGCAGAGGGTTGGTGGTTCGAATCCCGGCATCCCATATGGTCCCCTGAGCCTCCCAGGAGTGATTTCTGAGCATAGAGCCAGGAGTGACTCCTGAGCATTGCTGTGTGTGACCCAAAAACAAAAAAAAAAAAAAACAAAAAAAAAAAAAAAGAAAGAAAGGAAAATAAAGTTAGCTTATACAGGTAGTGTACAATTAGAACAGAATAGAGATGCTAGATATTATGTAGACAAATGAGATTGAAAAAAGTGTGGGTAAAAATAAAATATTGAAAATTATTTATATAATAGTAATAAAACAGAAAGCAAGTCATGCATAAACAACAATACATACATCAATTCTGTGATAGCAGAAATCTTTGCAATCAACATTGCTCCAAATCAGAGAGCAATATAAAGGATTAATTTGTGTGAGTTACTGGCATACCTGGGAATTTTCAAAAATGGCATACCTGGGAATTTAAAAAAAATTATTTGCAAGAGATTGAATTCTACATATTGATATAAAGAGATGATTTCTTTTTTTGTTTTTTTTTTTTATTTCCAAAGAAAAAATTTTCTTTAGAATATGTTGGATTATGTCCTAGTTTGGTCAGAGTGAGGCATAGGACTAGATTGTATAAAACAAATACCTCATCTTTAAATTTTAATTAGAATTTGCTGTTTAAATCACAATATTTTGCATTCATATTTCTCTACATTTGCCTTCAAATACAAAAAACAAACAAGGCAAATTAAAATTTTTATCCCTCCATCTTTTTCCATTTTACTTTTTCAACTTCCTTTCATTATTTTAAGCAAAAGGGTTTCTTGTACTTCAAATGGCTCTTTGAAAACAACATGCACTGAAGTAAAAGCAGGTCAGCCCTAAAGGAAAAGGCGCACTTATTAGAGAACACACAACTGTGAATAAAGGAAGGGAAGCCTTTCCTTCTATGAAGAAAAAGTTTCCTGAAAGGGTAAGGGATGCTTTTGAACCCCGTGACAAGACTGTCTTTTAAATCCCCAAAAGGTCATATAATCATTGAGATTCAGTATTTTTTTAAGCAGCAACTTCTACTAAGTGAACCAGTAAAAGTTAAGCACTTAAATTAACTGAGCTGAGCAGAGACCTAAACATCCCTAAGGCAGAAAATGACTTTTGCTTTGACTCTCCAAACTTTAATATCCCTGGTGACTAGGAACACACACCCCAAAGTCATTGCAGCTCAAATACAAATCACATGAGATATTAGAAACAATTTCAAACTTTTTGTTTTCCCTAATCATGAGCTGTTACGCTGCAACAACTTTGGGTTTTTTTTTTTTTTTCACTTTCCAGTTTCCTGAGGCTTCAAAATTCTGGCTTCTTTCCGCATTTCTGATTTTAACACTCCTCTGTAGGAACAGATTGTTGTCCCTTTCTTGTTTTTTTTTTTTTGTTTTTTTTTTTTTTTTAGAGACATCCTTGTTATACTTTTTTTCTTTATGTGCATTGAGATTTGCAATGAGTATTTTAAAATACTTTCTTCAATACCTAGCTCAAATGCTGTCACTCTTACTGAAGTTTCCATGGTATCACCTGGTACTAAGGCTTCTTAAAGAAAGAAAACCACAATAATAAAAACAACAAATAACATTATAGGGGGGGGTCAATTTAGAATTTGGGTCACTAAATATTTAACATAACATTTTTCTTTTTTTTTTTTTTGCTTTATATCTAGTTTATTTTTGTCCTCATTGTTAGTTGTTGTGCTCATATGCTTATTTTGAAGAACATGAGTCATTTCCAGTTTTTGGCTCTTACAAATAATGTGATTTACATCAAAGCATATATTTTTGATCACATATAGATTACATTTCTTTTCATCTTTAGTAGATCATTTTACAAAGTGTTTACAATCAAACACACATATCCACACAAACACCCTTATGCAACCAACTATTAGAGAGGTTGGACACTACCTTGAGTTTGATTGTAAACATTTTTCTTTTTAAAATCTCTTGAATTAGACTATCTTTGCAATATCAATATGCTTGCAGCCAATTAAACTCTACTTCTGTTGTTGTCAACTTTATTTAATGAAACTATTATTTTGTGTGAAATATAAACCTGTGTATGCTTATATATACATAGATATATGGGCATTGGAGCAATAATAAAGTAGGTAGAGTGTTTGCCTTGCACAGGGTTTTCTTAGGTTAGAATCTTGGCACATACCATTTTATCCCTACATCCCTACAAGAGTGATCCCTGAGTTAAAAGCTATGAGTAAGCTCTGAACGATACAGTGTGTGGCTCAAAAACCAAACAAAAGCATCCAGAAACATAAACCCATACACATTTTTATATGTAAAATACTTTTTATTTATTTATATATATATATATATATATATATATATATATATATATATATATATATATATATATATATATATATATATAAGTGTGGATAAAACATGCTTGCAAGCCTTTGTAAACACACTTCCTTATGTACTATGCATATATCTTCAAATTATATAACATAATATATATTTAAATATCTCCATAATTGCATTATGGCATTTGTCAGTCAGTCATCTTGTGGTAAAATAAAACTGTCTTAGAGACATTTGCAAAATAATATTATTCAGCAGTTGACCATAATTTGTTTCTAATTTTGATGTTTTAAGAAATAGTGCTGTTATGAAAAATCATATGCCAATTTTTATTTGAAAACCTTTTTTCACAACATAACAACATAAATTAAGAACCATAATTGCTAGGTATGTTGTAATGTGTATTCATTATTAAATAACTTCTAATTCATTTTCCTCAAGTTGTAAAGTCATAATCCTATTGATATTTACTGTAAAAAATTGTAGTTGTAAAACAACACTTTTTCTGTTTTCTTTCAACTTAGTTACTGCGGGGTCCTGCAAGCCCCCCGGAGGGGTCCGGCCAGCAGGAATCAGTCGAGAGGCTCACGGACGACCGCACCTTTATTTAGCAGGGCTAGAAGCACGACCACACCTGTAAAAATCTGAGAGAGGTTAGTAATAATGACCTTAGACGATTAGACCATTCAAAGGTGACTTTATTAGGGTCCTGCATCTCTTATATAGGGAAGGAGAAGGGGGCAGGCAAAAGGTGGTGTCAATCATACTTTTTGGCGCGAAAGCCATTTCATTACAACTCAGGCTAGATGAAACAAAGGCAGTAAATCATTTTCCAAATAGGGCAAGTGGGCGGTGGGCTAGGAGGCAGGACAACCTACAAGTCATTTCCAGGAAAACATTTTGTGACCTTCTTAGCTGCATTCCTAACCCTTAACAATTAGGAGGTGGCGGTTAATGTTCTACAGAAATAATCTTAGACAAGGTAACATATATCTATTGATAAATGCCTTGTTAACTCAGGAATGTAGTTAAGGGAGTAAAACCTTATTTCTGGGAATGGTACCGGGCTATGTTTGCTCTTCTCCGGGCCACAGAGTTAATTATCTCCTGCAGCTGCACATTCTTTCCTGTTAGCTCAAGGACTCACAGCAAAACTGCACGTAGGCAACTTTTAGGTGAAAAGTTGGACTAAGGCAGAAGACAGCAAAAATGGCCTTTGACAAGTCACAGTATCCAACAAGTTACAAAATTGTTCATTGTTGGGTTAAATCATACAATGTACACCATCCTTTACCAGTGTACCCTTCCAGCCACAGTAACCAATGTCACCTGTTTCCCTCCCATCCCCCAGTCCATGTAATTTATTTTCTTTTCTTTTTCCTCTATGTATATTTCAATTTTATCTGTGAAATTTCTTTCTTTCACTCATACCCCTTCTCTTTCATACTCTCCTTTTCTTTTTTGTTTCCATTGATCATTTACTAACATATTGTTTATTTTTATATGTTAAGTTCTGTGCCATCAAGCCCAGTTTAATTCATTTATATTTGAAGTGATTATTGATAATAAAGAACTTATCTTTTTTTTTTCTTTTTGGGCCACACCCGGCATTGCTCAGGGGTTACTCCTGGCTGTCTGCTCAGAAATAGCTCCTGGCAGGCACGGGGGACCATATGGGACACCGGGATTCGAACCAACCACCTTTGGTCCTGGATCTGCTGCTTGCAAGGCAAACGCCACTGTGCTATCTCTCTGGGCCCAAGAACTTATCTTTTTCTATTTTTAAATTATACTTATTTATTACCTTATTTTCTCCATACCTACAACCTTCTTTGGATAGTAAACTTTTGTTTTCAATTAACAATTTAATCTTTCATTTACTTTTGGATATACTTCATAGATTTTTTTTGTGAATTCTAGAGAATTCTAGGTAATATATTAAATGTATTACAAGTTACTTTGAATTTATTTTTAAGAACTTTCAAAAATACAAAACTTGACAATAATATAAAGGGGAACTTGCTTTTTCCCTTTGTATTATTCTCACAAGTTACCTTTAAAAATAATAATATTGGGGATGGAGAGGTGGCACAGCAGTAAGGTGTTTGCCTTGCTTGCGTCTGACCTAGGATGACTGAGGTTTGATCCCCTGGCGTCCCATATGGTCCCCAAGCTAGGAGCAATTTCTGAGCGTATAGCCAGGAGTAAACCCTGAGTGTCACAGGGTGTTACCCAAAAACCAAAAAGAAAAATTAAAAATAATATTAAATAAAATAATAATATTTAAAAAATTCCCAGTTGTTTTGTGATATACTATATAGTATCATATAAACAAATTACTTTTCTTTCTCTAGATGTACAGTCTTATAATATTGAACTGTAGTATCTTTTAAATCATGTGGTATTAAAAGTAGAATAATCAACACAAACTATAACAATATAGCTGACATTTTGATTTGTACTTATAATAAATCTTTTAAAAATTATTTTTATGTGACAAATAATTTTATTGTAGTTAGGTACTTCACAATCATTTTATTTCTATGTTTTTTAAAACAAAATTATTATATTTTCTTCATAAGCAAAGTGCCCAAGACACTCCAGTATTGTTATCTCCCTTCCATAAAGCTTCATGTTATTTTCCATGGTTTACCACTTAAATCTGAAGAAATTTCTTCCTTTTATTTATTTTATTTTGGGTTACAACTAGTGATGCTCAGGAGTTTCTCCTGGCTCTGCACTCAAATTTTAATTTAGGTGGGCTTGGGGACCATATGGGATGCCAGAGATCATACTAGGTTTGACCACACATAAGGCAAGTGCCAACTGCTGTACTATTTATTGCTCTGGCCCCTCTTTGCCATCTCCTGCAAACCATGACTTCTGGTAATCAAATTCCCTAAAGATTTATTTAATGGTACCTCCATTGATATATTATTTTTGAAGGATATTTTAACTGGGTATTTGCCGTAGCCCAAGCCTACAGGCATGATTCCAACAGGACTGCTGTGGGAAAAGCTCAGCCTCCCCCCTGAAAAAGGAATTGGGGTCCTGGTAGACACTGCTGAGAAAAGGTCAGTTGTGTCTTATGCTTGCAGTTGGCAGGATAGCAGCCATGAACTTTCTAAACATTAATGTGTGATGAGAATTAATAATGCCAAGTACATAAAAAAAATCCTGTGTACCTCTTGCATTAAAATAAGAATTACTGGAACATACCTTAATTACTCTAAGCTGATGGGATAATTTACAATAATATTTTCTCAAGCTGGTAGAATCAGTAATAATATTTTTAATTAGTTATTTAAGATTTTGTAGGCTACATGTGTATTTGGTCTTATAATCACATCTGGTCTTTCTTCACAATAACTCTTTGGTATAATATTAAATGGAACAATGGGATTGTACTTTGTTGATTAATAGTTGACTAGCAATAATATCCAAGAAGAGTAAGTATTTTTTTCTCATTTCTGTTGACTATCAAGAATCATATCCAAAAGAAAATTAATACTTTTCTGATGTCTGTTTATGGTAAATGAAACTGATTACAAAGAATTTACAATATACTTATAACATTTAGATGATTGTCTAATGATTATGCTAACATAATGCTATTCTATAGCAAAAAACATGTTACACTTGATCTACCTAGCTTCCTACTATTGATAACTTTTTGCTTAAATATGAAGAACACCCAATAAATCGGACTCATTTCCAACTACTCTTGAGTATGTCTGGTTTCTGAGTATCTACTCTTTGCCCACTCCTTGCTCCCATTCTCCTATCAATTAACCCTGACCCCCCTCTCAGTGCTGCTCGACTCAGCTGGCAATAAGAAGCTTACTTTTGAAATTTAAAACATGTCATTCTTTCTTTGGTAACCATTATGACTTTGGGTTTTGAGGGGAAGGAATGGGGTGTGTGGGCCATACCCAATGGTGCTCTGGGCTAATCCCAGGTCTGTGCTTTGATGTTTCTCCAATATAAGTTGGAGAACCATGCTGTGTGAGCAACAAACCAGGCTGCATGCAAGCCAAAGTTCATTATTTGAATGAGAAGCTTCTCAACACTACTATTTGCTGCTTCAACCCTTGAGTATTCAACCCTGGATATTTCGATACATGCTTTCTACCAATTGATGTAGAGTTTTGGTCACCATTTCTTTAAATGTTTTTTATTTCTTTGCTTCATTTCATTTTCAGCGATACTTATGATTATGTTGATACTTTTTAATAATTTTTGCTTCCTTATTTTTACTTTACTTCCTTGCTATAGTCCTCAAACTTAATTAGTTCACACATTCTATCATCAAATTAATTTATTCTTTTATCTAGTAAAAGATGACTGTGATGCATACATTTTCCCACACTTTATTGTTTATTTTATTTTACTTAGGGTTGGTACTCAGTGTTTACTTCTAGTTATGTACTGAAGGTTGCTCCTGTTGGTACTTGGAGAAACATATGTAATTCTTAGATGGTCTAATTTTGGCTATTTGCAAGGAAATTACCATAATTTCTGTACTATTTCTCTAGAATTTTTTTGTTTGTTTGTTTTTGAGTCACATCCGACAGCACTCAGGAGTTACTCCTGGCTCTATGCTCAGATATCGCTCCTCTCTTGGGAGACCATATGGGATGCCGGGATTCCAACCACCGTCCTTCTGCATGCAAGGCAAATGCCCTACCTCTGTGATATCTCTCCGGCCCCTATTTCTCTAGACTTTTTATTGATATTTTAATGTCAGTTTATTGAAAGTTTTAGTTATTATGCTTATAGTGACTTTTCTAAAGCATTTTGTAAATATTACATACACTATCCTGTCAGTGAAGTGTTTTCTGCTTTAATTTGTGTTCAGCCAATATTTGCTTGCTTGTCAAACAAACTTAAATATTAGGAGATTGAAAAATTTAGACCTGATGGTTCCTGCTCATTTTTTGTGGGGGAAATAAAAGCATGGAACATCTGACTTTATCAATTTGGTGACCCTTTTGAATAAAGTAATTTTTTCAATATTGCATTTTAATATTTGATTTTATGTATCTTCATTATGTCGCCATTACTAATATGATTTTAATTTTTATTGTATTGTTGTCCTGGACAGTTAACTTCTCACTTCTTTGAATATTATTTATATTACTTTAAACAGACTTGATTATAAAGTATCTGTGTATTTATTTATTTTAATTTAGTTTGGTTTAGTTTATGTTTTTTTTCCTGGACAATTCACTACTCACTTTTTTGGGGGCTGGGGACACCAGCTGATGCTCAGGGGTTACTTCTGGCTATGCACTCAGAAATCTCTCCTGGCTTGGGGGACCATAAGGGATACCAGGGCAGTCTAGCACATGCAAGGCAGACGCCTTAGCGCTTGCACCATCACTCTAGCCCCAACTTCTTTATCTTACTTTAAACATATTTGGTTGTAAAATATCTGTATATTTATTTTATTTTAGCTTATTTCAGTAGCTTTGTAGACTTTCAGATTCTTGTTTTTCTTCAAATATAGGATGTATGCCATTATTTCTTAAAATAATTTTATTTTATTTTTTCACCCCATATATATGAGAGTAAATATATATACCAAGTATATAGCAATCAAGTATATATATTTGCATATATATCACAAATATCAAATGTATACTGGTCTATTTGATATAAACCCAGAAAATTTTTTTGTATTTGATCATCATTTAATATTTAATCTTCATTCTGATCTACTAACTGAATAATTTAAATTTATCTATTGGGTCTGGAGATATAGCATAGCAGTAAGATGTTTGCCTTGCATACAGCCAATTCATGATGGACAGTGGTTTGAATCCTAGCATTCCATATGGTCCCCAGAGCCTGCCAGGAGTGATTTTTGAGTGCAGAGTCAGTAGGAATCCCTGAGCACAGCCAGGTGTGACCCCCAATCAACCCAAATAAACAAAAATAAATTTATCTATTATTTGAATCACTGTTTTTTACTCAAACTGCCCTAATAACCAACCTATTTAACTCCTAAAATAAGTTTTTAATGTATTATATAACTATTTCCAAAAATTCTATTTTATTTTCTTTGAAATTTATGAACTCTTCACTTTTTTTGTGTTTTTTTTAATTTGTTTTATTTTTGTTTTGGGGTCACACCTGCCAGCGCTCAGGGGTTACTCCTTGCTCTACACTCAGAAATCACTCCTGGCAGGCTTGGGGGACCATATGGGATGCCCGAATTCGAACCACCAACCTTCTGCATGTGAGGCAAATGCCTTACCTCCATGATATCTCTCTGGCCCCAAACTCTTCACTTTTATTCTCTACTTACTGTGATATTATATTTTCCTTTAATCATTTTTTGCCTATGATTTCCTTAAGATTTTTGAGCAAAATTAGGACTCATTTTGAAAAATTTGTCTACTATGTTTTCTTCAGCAGGGTTTTTGTTAATTAATGTGTGCATGTATGTGTACATTCATGTACATGTTACCATGTACTATATTTACTTCATTGCATGCCTTGTTTTTTAGACAACTACTAATTTGATATTCTAAGTTAGTTTTCTCTACTCCTGAACTCATTGCTCATACAATAAGTTATATAGCTTGTAGTTTATATACTCAATACAATATCAATTTAAATGTTTATTTTATAATATGTCCTTAATAATTTATATATTTGTTTATATAAATGACTTCTGAAATACATTTTTCAAAAATGTCCAAGATTTTCTATTATTACTTTTGTTTAGTTTTTGGCATACATCAAGTGTCATTGAGGAGTTACTTTTGGCTCTGGCCTCAGAAATCTCTCCTGGCAAGTTCAGGGGACCATATGGAATTCTGGGGATACAGGTTGTCTCTGAACAAGACAAATGCCCTATGCACTGAGATATCCCTCTGGTTCCTATTATTAAATTATTTTTATCTATTGTACATATTTTCATAAGTTCTTGCATGAAAAACAATGAAACAACCAAAACAACATCAACAATAATTTAACTTGCTGTTGGCAGATTTGAAGCAATGCTATCCAATGCTTATCTTGGCACTATACTATCGCTTTGCTCATCTTTTATTTTAAATTTTATCACCCCAATATAAAGTTTATTGTGTTTTCAGTTCTTTTTTTGTTTCTAGCTATCTCTGTGGTTTTATAAATTTTCTAAAACATGCAAAATTATTTTATGTCCTCATTTCTTCTATATACTCTTCCAGAGTGTATTCCTTTTCTAACTTTTTAGTTGTCTACTATTTGCTCATAATTTCGTTTTGTTTAGTTAGTTTTGTGAACTAACCTAACAGTGCTCTGTGCCACTCCTGATGTGGTGTTTAAGGCAGCTCTCCCAGCTGTCAAAATCATTCAGTGTCCAAAGAACATAATGTGATTGATAAAACCTGGAACTTGGCATACACAGCACATTCTGTAAGCCTTAAGAGATAACACAGTAGGCTGATGCATGCCTTAGCTAACAGGAAAGCCCGTTTCAATATCAAGACTCAAAGGTCCTCTGAGAATTTCATGGAGTAACTTTCAGAACGCAAGGAGACTGGCACCTGAGTATCTCCGAGTGTGACTCCAAAGAAACAAAATAATCAAAAAACTTCCCTGTGAGCCAAAAATGTTCCTTGTGAGCCAAATCCCTGGTTTCTGTTGTCCCAGAGAGTGAGACTTAATATATTTGCCTTTTAACTTATCAATAAATACCACCTTGGAGATTAGCCCTAAGCAATCTCTGAGGTAATTGAAAGCAAAGAAATACTTGAACTTATTCCTTACTTAGAGAGCTACCAGACAGGTAAAAATCTATAACAGAAAGTTTTCATTGTTTTCTCTGATGTCAACAAGTTGTATAGGGAATATGGATCTTTTGTTTTGAAATCCTACTGCTTTCTTACCTTTATTCATTCCTCTTACTTAGCTGAATGATGATAGGAAAATAAATGTAAAAGTTGTAATGCATTCTTATATAATTTTTTGACATTTATTCATTCCTTTGATCCTCATAGGACATGTATCTAAATATGAACAGTAGCATTGAGCTAGCTTAAGAGAAAGTTCTGGCCTAAATGAAAAATATTCTAGAGGGACAATTTAAGCCTATGTGGAAAACACTATGCTAAAGAAAGTACAGGTCTAAGCAGGAAATGTCTTGTTATAGAGTTCAGGCTTGGGAAGATTTATGTGATCTGCAAGACAGAAAGTCTAGTAGAAAGGATTCTGGCAAGAAAAGTGGAACATTTCTATGACCTCAAAGCTATACAACTAATGAATGGACTGATATGTATTCCCATCACTTTTTATTAGTCTAATTTCTCCATTTTCAATTTGGTTATTTAGACTTCACAATTTTAATTATTGTATTGGTGGAGATAAACTGTTAAGATTTATTTATTTTGCCCTGTTTGTGACCTCAGGCTGGGAAAATCCACGAAACTACGCCTGCCCAGTGGGGCCTGACTGTGAAAAATTGTGTGTATTGCCTGTGAGTGTCTGTCTACTGTCCTGTTGTGTGAACCTCTTGGGAGTGGGCCGAAAAGACACTCCAGGAAACTCGCTCTCCCAGAGGCCAATTCTAGGGCAGGAATGACAAGGAACAGCTCTATAACATGAAAACTGGCTATAAGCAGTACTTTGCAGAAGCCAGGTCCCCTGTTTGTGACGTCAGGCTGGGAAAATCTACAAAACTACACCTGCCTAGTGGGGCCTGACTGTGAAAAATTGTGAGTGCTGCCTGTGTGTGTCTGTCTACTGTCCTGTTGCGTGAACCTCTTGGGAATGGGCCGAAAAGAGGCTCCAGAAGAGCACTGCCACTCAGCTTCGCTACGCAGCCGTGGGCTCTTTCTAAGAAAAGAACACCATCACAACAAGAAGAAAAAAAATCACACTAAGAACTCTACTGGATCATTGAAGCCCAGCATTTCTCTCCGGACTGTCTTCTCTGCGGTGTGCTTGGGCCTAAGATTTGATGCTGTGTGAGGCTTCATACACGGAGGATTCCCCACCCTTGGAGGCAAATCAACCCATCCAGAAAGGGCGGAGCCAGAGAGTGTGGCTGCCTGCATCATTTAGCCAATGAATACCACCACAACACATAGAAAAACCCACAATATAAGTGTGACAATGGGGAAATAACGCAAGCCAGCATCAGACATAGAGAATGAAGATGACAATCCTGATGACCAGATAATGACCAACCAACTAATCAACCTCTCAGATAAGGACTTTAGACTGGTAATATGGAAGGTGCTCAACGAACTCAAAGAAACCATGAATCGAGTTGAACAGAACACTAATAAGAACCAAGAAAATATAAAGACAGAAATAAAAAAACTCCAAACTGAATAAACAGGTCAAATAACAGGCCTGAAAAACTCAGTAAACGAAGTGAATGACAAAATAGATAAGCTCTGGGACTGGGTATCAAAGGCTGAGAATAGACTTGGTGCTGTGGAAGATGAGATAAAAAACAATTCCATACAGCAGGAGAGATTGGAAAAAAACTTGAAGCAAATGGACAGTGGAAAAATTAGTCAAATAATGGGAACAAATGAAAATAGAAGTCTATGATAAGCTAAATTGAAACAATTTAAGAATCATTGGAGTCCCAGAGACCCAGGAAGAAAATTTCCAGGAAGAATCAACAGTCAAAATATCATTAAAGAGAAACGTCCAAGCTAAAGAATATATGTGATCAAATCATGCATGCTCAAGGAGTACCAACCAAAAGAGACCACAGAAAAAATACCCAAGACACATCCTAGTCACAATGACGAATCCTAAAAATAGAGACAGAATTCTGAAAACAGCAAGATCAAAAAGTGAAATTACATTCAAGGGAGCATCCTTGAGATTTACAGCAGACCTGTCACCAGAAACACTCAGTGGTGGGATATTGTGACAAGACTAAATGCTTCACCTAGAATACTGTACCCAGCAAAACCACTTTACGATTTGACGGAAGAATACATGGTTTCACAGACAAAAAAAAAAGCTCAGAAACTTTACAGACTCAAAACCAGTCTTAAGAGAAAAACTGAAAGACCTAATTTAAGACAAGACTAACCAAAAGACACACCAAATTTTGATATAAAGATGGCATTAAATCCCAGGACAATTTTTTTCTTTCAACGTCAATGGACTAAATGCACCACTTAAGAGACACAGAGTGGCTAAATGGATCAAAAACTCTATCCAACCTTCTGCTGCCTACAAGAAACGTACCTGAATAGTCAAAACAAACATAGACTCAAAATAAAAGGCTGGAGAAAAATTATAAAAGCAAACAACACCCATAAAAAAGCTGGAGTGGCCATACTAATATTAGATAAATGCGAACTTTATACTCAGGAAGGTTGTAAGAGACAAAGATGGACATGTTATATTAATCAAGGTGTATGTAAAGCAGGAAAAAATAACTCTCCTAAACACATATGCACTGAATGAGGGGCCAGCAAAATATTTAGTACAATTGTTGACAAATCTGAAAAATAATATCAATAACAACACAATAATTGTGGGGGACCTCAACACGGCTTTGTCAACACTGGATAGGTCAACCAGACTGAAACCCAACAAGAATATACTAGACCTGAAAAGAGAATTGGAAGAAAGAGGCCTAGTGGATATATATAGGTCACTCCATCCCCAGAAACCTGGATACACATTCTGCTCCAATGTACATGGGACATTCTCCAGGACAGACTACATGCTGGCACATAAAATATACTCCCATAATATCAGGAGAATAGAAATTTTGCAGACTACCTTTGCTGACCACAATGCTCTGAAATTATTTGTGAATTTCAAAGGGACACAGAAGAAAAACTTTAACACCTGGAATTTAAACAGCCTCATACTGAATAACCAGTGGGTCCAAGATGAAATCAAGGAGGAAATCAAAAGGTTCCTGAAAACAAATGACAATAAAGACACAAACTATCAGAACTTATGGGACACAGCAAAAGCAGTACTAAGAGGAAAATTTATAGCTTTACAAGCACACATCATAAAGGAAGAAGCTTACCTGAGTAGCTTAATGACACAGCTAATAGAACTAGAAAGTGCTCAACAAAAGGACACAAAAATAGGGATACAGAAGGAAATAACAAAGCTGAGAGCAGAAATCAATGAAGTGGAAACCCAAAAAACAATCTGAAAGATCAACGAAAGCAGAAGTTGGTTTTTTAAAAAATAAACAAGATTGATAGACCACTGGCAAAACTAAAAAGACAGAGAGAGAGAGAGAGAGAAACTTGATAACTCGTATTAGGAATGAAAAAAGAGACATCACTTCTGATATGGCAGAGATTCAGAGGGTAATCAGAAAAGACGTTGAGAAACTCTACGCCACTAAAAATGAGAACCTGGAAGAAATGGATAAATTCTTGGACTCTTACAATCTTCAACGGTTGAAGGAAGAGAATGTAGCATATCTAAACACCCCCATCACTACTGATGAAATTAAAACAGTAATCAAATGTGCCCAAAAACTAAAGCCCAGGCCCAGATGGATTCACTAATGAATTCTTTCAAACTTTCCAAGAGGAACTACTACCAATCCTGGCAAGAATCTTTCATGAAATTGAACAAATAGAAACACTTTCAAATAGCTTTTATGAAGTCAACATCACCTTGATACCTAAAACAGACAGAGATGCTACGAAAAAAGAAAATTACAGACCAATAACGCAGATAAATACGGATGCAAAGATCCTCAACAAAATCCTGGCAAATAGGATTCAATGCCTCATTAAGAAGATCATCCACTACGAAAAAGTAGGTTTTATCCCAGGAATGCAAGGATGGTTTAACATCCATAAATCTATCAACATAATACACAACATCAACAACAAGAAAAATAAAAACACATGATCATATCATTAGATGCAGAGAAAGCATTTGTTAAGGTCCAACACTCAATCTTGATGAAAACTCTCAGCAAGATCGGAATGGAAGGAACCTTTCTCAATATAGTTAAGGCCATCTACCACAAGCCAGTGGCAAATATTATCCTCAATGGAGAAAAACTAAAAGCCTTCTCTCTAAATTCTGGCACAAGACAAGGCTGTCCTCTCTCACCACTCCTATTCAACATAGCACTGGAATTACTCGCTATAGCGATTAGGCAAGAAAAAGATATCAAGGAATCTAGATAAGAAAGGAAGAAGTCAAGCTCTTACTGTTTGCAGATGACATGATACTCTACTTAGAGAACCCTAAAAGCTCTACCAAAAAGCTTCTAGAAACAATAGACTCATATAGCAAGGTGGCAGGCTACAAAACTAACACACAAAAATCAATGGCCTTTCTATACACCAATAGTAATAAGGAAGAAATGGACATTAAGAAAACAACCCCATTCACAATAGTGCCACACAAACTCAATATCTTGGAATCAACTTTACTAAAAATGTGAAGGACCTATACAAATAAAACTATAAAACTCTGCTCCAAGAAATAAGAGAGGACACACGTAAATGGAAACACATACCCTGCTCATGGATTGGCAGGATTAACATCATCAAAATGGCAATCCTCCCCAAGGCATTATTCAGATATAATGCGATACCTCTAAAGATACATGATATTCTTCAAAGAAGTGGATCAGGCACTTTTGAAATTTGTTTGGAACAATAAACACCCTAGAATAGCTAAAGCAATCATTGGGAAAAAGAATATTGGAGGAATTACTTTCCCCTACTTTATACTTTACTACAAAACAATAGTTATCAAAACAGCATGGTATTGGAATAAGGACAGGCCCTCAGATTAGTGGAATAGGCTTGAATACTCAGAAAAAGTTCCCCAGACATACCATCACCTAATGTTTGATAAAGGAGCAAGAAATCCTAAATGGAGCAAAGAAAGCCTCTTCAACAAGTGGTGTTGGCAGAACTGGATAGCCACTTGCAAAAAATTGAACTTAGACCCCCAGCTAACACCATGTACGAAGGTAAAATCCAAATGGATTAAAGACCTCAATATCAAACCCAAAACCACAAGATATATAGAACAACACAAAGGCAAAACACTCCAGGACATTGAGACTACAGTCATCTTCAAGGAGGAATCTGCACTCTCCAAGCAACTGAAAGCAGAGATTAACAGATGGGAATATAATAAACTGAGAAGCTTCTGCACCTCAAAGGAAATAGCGCCCAGGATACAAGAGCCCCCCACTGAGTGGGAGAAACTATTCACCCAGTACCCATCAGATAAGGGGCTAGTCTCCAAAAATACAAGGCACTGACAGAACTTTACAAGAAAAAATCATCTAATCCCATCAAAAAATGGGGAGAAGAAATGGACAAAGAAGAAATACAAATGGATAAAAGACACATGAAAAATTCTCCACATCACTAATCATCAGGGAGATGCAAATCAAAACAACTATGAGGTACCACCTCACACCCCAGAGAATGGCACACATCACAAAGAATGAGACTAAACTGTGTTGGCGGGGATGTGGAGAGAAAGGAACTCTTATCCACTGCTGGTGGGAATGCCATTTAATTCAACCTTTATGGAAAGCGATATGGAGATTCCTCCAAAAACTTGTAATCGCGCTCCCATACGATCCAGCTATACCACTCCTAGAAATATACCCTAGAAACACAAAAATACAATACAAAAACCCCTTCCTTACACCTATATTCATTACAGCACTATTTACCATAGCAAGACTCTGGAAACAACTAAGATGCCCTTCAACAGACGAATGGCTAAAGAAACTGTGGTACATATACACAATGGAATATTATGCAGCTGTCAGGAGAGATGAAGTCATGAAATTTTCCTATACATGGATGTACACGGCATCTATTATACTGAGTGAAATAAGTCAGAGAGAGAAAAAATGCAGAATGGTCTCACTCATCTATGGGATTTAAGAAAAATGAAAGACATTCTTGCAATAATAATATTTAGACACAAAAGAGAAAAGAGCTGGAAGTTTCAGCTTACCTCAGGAAGCTCACCACAAAGAGTGATGAGTTTAGTTAGATAAATAACTACATTTTGAAATGTCCTAATAATGAGAATGTATGAGGGAAATGGAAAGCCTGTCTAGAGTACAGGCGGGGGTCGGGTGAGGAGGAGGGAGATTTGGGACATTGGTGATGGGAACGTTGCACTGGTGATGGGTGGTGTTCTTTACATGACTGAAAACCAAACACAATCATGTATGTAATCAAGATGTTTAAATAAAGTATATTTAAAAAAATTAAAAAAAAAGAGTTTTCTATTTTGTTGTTTTTGGTAACAAACTAAAAAATATGGTTTCCATAGGTTAATTAGAATGATAAGGAAAAGACAGAGGCATTAAGAGAATAAGAGATATGAATACATAGTGATTGATATGCCAAAAAGTTGAAATTTGAAGTTGTCAATTCTCTGAAATTAAGAAATATGCTATCCTTGACAAAATAAATCAGTATTGTTAGTATTGAGCAACAGGCTCTAGATACTGAAGAACATTTTTGTCATATTTTGAAATATGATATGGATTTCAGCCACCGTATGTGCTAACAAAAAATTTTAAAGACCATTTCTTAAGTCAGCATCCAATTTAAACTGAATTTTTATGATATATATTTTTCTACTTTATTTGAAAAGTTACTTTAATGACTTGACAATAAATTGAATTTTACAAAAGTATTTTTTACAAAAATTTTATATAAAAATGAGCATGTTTTTGTTTTGCATATTTTCCTTCTATGTGAGGTTTTGATATAAAATTAGTTATATGAATATTTTAAAACTCCATGATCTTTGACTGTATTATTTATCCATTTTAGGTTATCTAATAGGCTTTATTTTTTTGATTAGTTTTGATTAGTAGTATTTATCTCAGCTCACCTTTACCATTCAATAAATAATGCTAATATAATGCGATTTTTGGAAGTATTATTAATTTGGAGGTGAAAAATGCAACAAAATGATAGATCATTTGGCAAGTGCCAAATGAAAATAATAAAATGATCATGTTCCCAGCTTTGTGAGCAACTTACTCAATTCATTATTAAGCTATATCTTTCTTTGTGGAGATGTGTTTCATAGCTATTTCATGTGTTTCATAGCTATTTCAACATGAGACTATTGAGTAAAGAGATACCATTGGTATTTTTTTGCTTTTGAAGTTCTGTTGGCTTAGTGTTGGTGGTACATTGATTACTCATGGCCTTTTTCTTTGGCTGTGCAAAAGGTAGAAAATTTCAAACATTTTGAAGTGACTGAAAATCTACTCCCTAAAAAATGAAATGTTAGTAGCATAAAGATAGACATTACATGAATACTAGTGTCAATACAGAAGCATTGTGCTTCATAGAGGATGACATTAAGAGTTTTTTTTGTTGATGTAAGTTGAAGCTACATAAGATTTTATACACACATCTATATCTATCTATATATAAAAACATCAAAACAGATAAGAAAAGATGCTCCACTTAATTCCATATCCCCACCCCTTCCTGCCGTGCTTCCCAGGAGTTAGATTTAGAAGTTAGCCCCCTGCTACATTGCCTTGTTATTAATGATTCCATTTCTTCACTGGCCTGGATAGAGCTATAATCATTTCATTCCTTTGGTCCTCACTTCAGTGAGAAGATGTGTAAAATGGATAGATCAGTTTTCAAACTGGCAACAATATCTTACCTTCATCTTGTGACCTAATTTTTTTCTCTGTAGAATCAAAGTTTTTTGTTATCATTTGAAGAGTAAAGTATGGAAAAGAAATATTCTTTTTGTTGAATATATTAGTCCAGAATAAAGTCAATTACCTTGCCTTATTTATAATAATAGAATTAGTGAGCACTATATTTACTTTCACTGTATGGTGAAATAATTCTGAAGAACTGTCAGTAAAGAAATACAGTTATTGTATTAGATGCTCATCTTTTATACTCAGACTTTGAAGAAAATATATATTATAAAGTTTCTTGATATATCCAATGTTTCTAGGCATGAAAACAATTGAAATATAAGTATTTCAATAACCAGAAGGATACATGTTCTATGGACTCTATATTTAAAAGTGTGATGTGGGCCATTAGAAAATTGTTCCTATACTAACTGAACTAAAACTTAATATAGAAAAAGCAGAAAGAACATCAATATTCTACTACCTTGATTTAAGCCTTAAAATATGAAGTTATGGCAAATAAATGATTGACTTTGATATGTTGCCTTGAGATTTCATACAGAACCACAATTTTACATAAGGATTGGAAGTATTAGATCTGCTAGGCCATAAAGCCCAAGAGTTGTGTGGCCTTTGCTCCCTTAATTAAAGCATGACATTCTTTAAAAGTAACTCTGTTTTCTATATGGGGGCTGAAACCTTGATAGTAAAGTAATCAAGTATATTTAAAAAAAACCTATATTTTATACCATGATACTTATAGATATCATTTTAAGTACTAGTATTAATTAGTACATTGCTAATTAGTACATTAGTCATTTTAAATTACTAAAATATCTAATTATTTTCTCCTGATAGTTAAGTCTTTATTGCCAAATACTTGAACTATTTATAACAAATTAAGATACTGTATGGAATATATGGCAAGCACTAGTAGATCAGAACTTTAGTGTTTGGAAAAGATATTCTCTACAGTTATTTTGAGAAAGAGCCACTTGAATATTAGTTAAACTTTGTAGCAATATAATTTAAATGTGAAACAGTACATGACCATGTAGCTTATAAATTTTACCAATAGGATTGTAGGGAAACACTTGGTTATAGATTTGATTAAGTTTATCTGTAATTTATATTGGAAATAGCATGTTTATTAGGATATTTAATCAGGTAGATCTTGAATATATAAACAAAATGCTTTTGTATTTATATTGAACAGTAAGTAGGAGTGTTTTCTGAACGTTGGTGAAAGAACTTCAAAACAATAAATATGGTTTTCCAATATATCTATGTAGAAGAGCAAAAGCAAATGATTTTTAACAATAGATGAAGAATTGTTGAATGGTCAGGGACTTGAAAAAATGTATTTAATAATTGATAAAAAGGAAGCTTTGGGGAGAGGTGGATGAATCTCTCAAAGAATTGGGGCCGGCGAGGTGTCGCTAGAGGTAAGGTGTCTGCCTTGCAAGCGCTAGCCAAGGAAGGACCGCGGTTCGATCCCCCGGCATCCCATATGGTCCCCCCAAGCCAGGGGAAGTTTCTGAGTGCTTATCCAGGAGTAACCCCTGAGCTTCAAATGGGTGTGGCCCGAAAAACCAAAAGAAAAAAACACAAAGAATTAAGAAATATGTATATGTCAAAAATCTGATCAAACCATATAAATAAATCTAATAATAAATATGTCTATAAAAGTGAGATAAGGAGATGAGTATGTAGTACCATTTAATAAAAATAGCTGTTGGTTAATTGCAATAAATGCTATTTTCACAAAAATCCTTTAGTTGCACTGTATTATTTTGTTTCTGCAATGTACATAGTTGCCAGAAAATGAGTAGAATATTTGATTAGCCAGTCAAAATATTAACATTTAACTCTGATTTTATTGAACTTATGTGTTCTCATTTTTGTACGTTTTTGTTAGGAGGTCACACCCAATGCTCAGATGTTACTGTTGGAACTGTTTTCAGGAATCATTCTGGGTGGTGCTCAGTGACCATATGGGATGCCACAGATCAAAGCTGGGTCAGATTCATGCAAGGAAAACTTACTCCCTGTACTATTCCTCTGGCCCCAGGATCTAATAAAGGATGGTTCCTTTATTATATAAAACTAGCATTTTATTATTTTTAAGTATAAACAATGTTTTGAACCATCTGACCATCAGTTTCTACCCTATGTCTGTATAAACATATCCTATATAATGGCTCCATGATATTTCATAAATAAATCTACTAGAAATTAGTTTAATGATGACAAAACTTTGATTCCAGAGCAAGCTTTTAACTAAACACATGTAAACACATAGATCTTAAAGATTTAAAAACTTTTCACATGTTATAAAGAAAAATGGTTTGCTTTTAAAATGAGTAAAGTAAAAAATGCCTTCCAAAAATATTTCACAAGTTGCCATTCCTATCAACACTGTAGTAGAGTTTTTGTTTCTCTTCTTGCTTACAAAAAGAATGTTATCACTCTTTAAAACTGTGCCAATCTAAAGTGTGAAAATTATGTCAGTGAATTAATTTACATTTTTAATTTCTACAGAGGCAACCTCATCTTTTCAAGCAAAATGTGTTGAATGAATTGCAGTAAAGATGTTGCTCTACAGGAACCAAGAATATACTTTCCTTACTCTGTCAGTACCTCAAAAACAATCACTTGGAATTATTCTTTTTTGTTTGTTTGTTTTGTTTTGTTTTTGCTTTTGGGCCACACCACAGTGACGCTCAGGGTTATTCCTGGCTATGCTCAGAAATCGCTCCGGGCTTGGGGAACCATATGGGACACTGGAGAGCAAACTGCGGTCCTGTCTAGGTTAGTGCTTGCAAGGCAAATGCCTATCACTTGTGCCACCACTCTGGCTCCTGGAAATATTCTTTTCTATCCTTGTGTATAAAGTATGATAGGTTCCTATTATTTTTACTCTTCTGTTTACATTTTCATGTGAGTAGTTTGATATATTCTGCACAACATAAGATCAAGTTATTGTGTTAGTGTATATTTTACAACTTTCCTATGACATTTGGAAATCTACAGGGCTATAGAGATCTGTTGTTTGTTTGTTTGTTTGTTTGTTTGTTAGGGTGCCACATCTAGTGCTTAGAGGCTGCTCCTGGCTCTGTACACAGAAATTACTTCTGATAGACTGGGGACCATGTGGGATCTAATCCTTGTCGACTGCCTTAGCCGCTGTGCTATCACTCTGGCCCTAAAGAGAAAATTTTTTTAACTTACATTTCATTCCTCTGGTTTCCTCATTCACAAATATTTTTTAAAGTCCTTTAAGGTTGGAAGAAAAGGTATTGGGGAAGAGGGGTAAAATAATTGGTCTTAGAAGAGTTCTTGGCAATGTGTATAAATTACACATGTTTATATAGTCCTCTGTGTAATGGCCTTGATAATAGCTGGTGAAAGTGCTTTCACTGCAAACATGGGTCCAATACTTTCTCCAGCTTCTGGATTTCCAATGGTTGGAGACATTTTTGTCTCCATGTTATTTTTTTACTTTATTTTGATGAGCAAGTTTCCATTTATTTATTTATTCTTGTTTTTTGGGCCACAACCAGTGATACTCAGAGATTACTCCTGGCTATGCACTCAGAAATCGCTCCTGACTTGGGGGACATGTACAATTTCAGGTTTGTTTGTTTTTCCTCCAAACTCAACATATCCTAGGATTCACAATTCATTAAAAAAAAAATTTGAAACTGAGCAAGACTGTTTTTATGCCTTTCACCAGCAGATTGGCCCTCAAAGTGATCTGTGAAGAGCTTTGTTTATCTCTATTAAGGCTTCAGACATTTGTCTAAGTTATTTTGTTTCATTACCATCTCACTAGTTTAAGGTCATCATCATTTTTTATTAATATTTGTTCTGTACATATCTTTAACTTTTAGCCATCTGTGCTCTATTTCCAACAGGTAATTATTTATTTTTTAATTTAAGCACCATAATTAGAAATATGTTTGTAGTTGGGTTTTACTTATAAAAAGAATACATCCCCCCTTCACCAGTGCAACCTTCCCACCATCAAGACTCTCCCCCCACCATCTCCTATTTCTCCCCCTCCCTGCCTTTTTTCGAGACAGACATTCTATTTCTCTCACTCACGACCATTGTCATGATAGTTGTTAGTGTAGTTATTTCTCTAACTTCCTTCACCACTCAGGATTGGATTCCATAAAAAGCATATACAGTTCTCCAAGGACTGTTAAGAGTGATCACTGAGTGCAAAACCAGGAGTAATCCCTAAACACTGATAGTGTTTGTCCAAAAGACAAAAGAAACAAAAACAAACAAGTCCCCTCATACTGAATGAAGAAGAGTGCTCTACTATTGTGGCAAGGCACAGATTAGGTTGGCATTTTTGTGTTTTGGCATTTCTTTTTCAAAGTTGGAATACTTAATACACTCTTTTGTGGTATTTCTTAGCTGAATACTTAGAAATCATGAAGTTGTTTTGATAATTTTTTACAAAAGTTTAAACTGAACATTCTGTTGAACAGTATTGGTTGTTAATAATAATTGACTATAAATAGTTAAATATTATTATTTCTTTATCATTTTGATAATTAAAACTAATTTAATAATTGATTTTGACAATAAATGTAAAATGTTTTCTAATTGTTTTTTTTTAGTTTATCATTGATTTTTAAAATTAGAGTGCCTCTTACTACAATAGGTACAAATAGTTTTGTTAGATGTTCATTAAATCAGTTTAAGGATATCCCTTTTTTCTTGGTATATTTGTTTTTCTTGGTATGTTTATTTAGCTATAGATAATCTATATTGTGATAATGATTGTTTTAAGTATCTTAATGTCATGAGTTATTTTGCTAGTAATTTCAAGCATTATGATCCTTGACATTTTATTTGCATATTTGAAACATTTTGAAATATTTTTGTTTATTTATTATTTATTTATTTATTTATTTATTTATTTATTTATTTATTTATTTGAGAAGTGAGGCTCCACATTCAACTGTGTTAAGGGATTTATCCTATGGGCTCATAAATTATACTTTGTGGTAGTCAGGTGACCATGTTTAGTGCCAGGGATAAAGTGTATGCTGGCCATGTGTAAACCAATTGTTTTACCAGTGATACCATCTTTCCTGCCTCCATTTTAAGCCGCATCCAGTTATATTTAGGAGTTGCTCCTGGCTCTGTGGTCAGAAATTACTTCTGGTGGTGCTCATGGGGACCTTATGAGATGCCAAGGATTTAACCAAGATTGGTTACTTGCAAGAGAAGCACTATACCTACTGTACTCCTTAAGTTTTCTCAATACCACCTATTCTAAGCTTTTACAATAAATTTAGAACACAGAAAAGCACACACATTTATACATACATGTATGTATATGCATATAAATATTGAATATTATTTTTGTTTTGTGAATATAGTAAACAGCTTTCTAGAATAGTATCTTTTTCATATATTTCCTGGAATAGTACAAATATAAAAGAATCATCTTGTTTTCTATAACAAGCAAAAATGTAAGTCTGATTCCTATTCAGGTTAAATTTTTATTCATAACTTTACTTTTCATTTTATGCACAGTATACTTATTCATGCTTCAATTATACTCTTTAGTCAATTTTGGTAGATCTTTCTTAGATTTTTGGGTGAGGGGAGAACCATACCTTGAAGTGCTCAGAGCATATACCTGGTTCTGCATTCAAGAATCACTCCTGGAGAATTGAAAGGATCTTATGGGGTGCTGAAGACTTAATCTCAGTTAACCATTTTCTATTTTTTTTTGTTTTTTGTTTTTTTTGTTTTTTGGGTCACACCCGGCAGTGCTCAGGGATTACTCCTGGCCCTACACTCAGAAATCTCTCCTGGCAGGCCCAGGAAAACAAATGGGATGCTGGGATTTGAACCACCATCCTTCAGCATGCAAGGCAAATTCCTTCCTCCATGCTATCTCTTTGGCCTCAGCTGGTCATTTTCAAGGCAAGTGGCTTACTTGCTGTTCTATGTCTCCCACCCAATTTTGGTATTTTTTACTTTTCATTGATTTAATTTTTATCTAAAATGTAAGAATGTCTGCAGCAATTTCACAGGGCAAGATAACTAAATCAATTCAATACACTTTAGAGTTCCTGTAGATTCATTTTTATAACTATTATTGTGTTGTGAAACTGTATTTCCTAATTATTTCACTTACATATTATTAAATATTTAAACACAAATTTATCAAATGGATTACTTTATGACAGTATGTTTTGTGATGCTTTTAATCTATATTGTATTCCAATGTATCGGTTTATATGTAGTCTCAAGCAATCTTTCCCCACATATTTCTTACTTATTCTATCATTTTTAAAATTTTTTATAAACATGTGTCTGAAATTCTACACTGAAATTTTCCTATTTTTACTAAAGGAGAATTTCATCGTAAGTTATAAATGTTGTGTGTGGACATTGAAAATTCACATGTATAAAAATATATGAATTTTACAATTGAATGCTTTGATTAACAATTTGAATTATTCGTTCATTTTGTTACAACAATAGATGTTGATAATAAAAATATTTTAACCGATTTAATTTTTTCTTTAATCTCTAATTTTTTGTTTTTGTTTTTGGGCCACACCTGGTGACGCTCAGGGTGTTACTCATGCTATGCACTCAGAAAATCGCTTTCCCTTCCCTCTTCTAAATGGATATTTATAACACCTACACCAACTCCTCCTAGTTTTTGTCTTTTTTTTTGCCTCCTCCTACCCCATGGTACCAAGACCAGACAATTGAATGTTCATTTGGTGGAAATAAAAACTGATCAGACATGAATGCCAAATCCAAAGTCAACGACAACAGAATCAATACCCAATCTACAAGCTGAACAAGGGGGAACAGTTGCACTAGCATTATGGGGGAAAAGGAGGGAGATGTGGTATGCATGCTGGTAACAGGGGTGGAGGGAGAAAAACACTGGTGGTGGGAATGCCCCTCATTCTTTGTCACTATGTGCCTTAAATATACTGTGAAAGAATTGTAATTCACTTAGACCACCAAAAAAAAAAAGTAAAAGAGAAAAAGAAAGAAATCTCTTCTGGATCGGGGGACTCCATGGGATGCTGATGATCAAACCCAGATCTGTCCTGGGTCAGCCACGTGCAAGGCAAATTTCCTACCGCTGTGCTGTAGCTCGGGCCCCTCTAATTTTTTTTTAATTTTTTCTTTTTATCATTCCTGATTTGAAGCTCCATCACTATCTACATTTTCCTATGGAAAATAAAGTTTCTGTGCCTTGAGGCTGAGTCTTATATTTAGATACTACTGGCTTTGTTGTGTATCTATTTTGATTCCCAGATTTAGGTGATATGATGGTATTGTTTCCAGAAAAAAATGTTTCTGCCAGTTAACTGTTAACTTAGCAACTACTGAAAGTGTGTATGTGACTTCCCAATTTTGCTATTGTCAGTTACTAGATATGTCCCTATTCTCCAGGCTTATTTACACTTGTCTGGGGGAAAAAGTCAAAACTGCCGCTTCCTGCTGACTAGCTCAGGAATAAAGGAACAAATATACTTGGTATAACTGTTTTAAAAACAGTTCCCAGTCATCATTGTAGACATCTCAATAACTCTTTTTCATAGATTCGTTTTATATACTCTGAGATTTGAAGTCCCCCATCTTCTCTTATGTTAGTAAAATATTTTTAACAGTTTAATTATGGTCTTCTAAATGTTTGTTTCTTTGTGGGTTGTATCTTTCAACGATTCTTCAAAAAGATTTCTGTTCTGTTGATAGCTCTCTTTGTTGTTATTCTACTCCTCATATTGATTTTTCTCTTTTTTTCAATAATTCAGTATGCTATTTTATGATATTTGTAAGCACCGGGCTGACTTTGAAATCTGTGTTTAAAGGATGAAATTTTGCTAAGTACCAGAGCGAGGCCAGGTTGGCAGCAAAGAAATATATGTAGAATTAGGCAATTATATTTCTACCCAGTGACAAAATGTAGAGGAGAGGCTAAATTTTCTCATTAGCACTTGTTTTGCTTTTATTATTATTCCTTATTTTTTAGCTGTTTTAACAATAACATTATTTGATTTTACTCACATTACACCATTTATTATCAGCAATAGAATGTAATTAAATGTCAATACAGAGTTTTATTATAAGATAACCAATGAAAACCAACATATTTGGAGGAGCTTTTATTTATTTTGACACATCTGAATTGTTGTATCTTATTTTAAAAACTATTGATTTCACTACTGAATGTAGGAAGACATTCTCTATATCAAAGAAATATACTTATTTAGCATTTTTGCCCCTTCAAAGCAACTCGATATTTTTGTTTCTTTGTTTACTGTCAACTTAGCAGATACAAACAAACAAACACTTTTTCTCTAATGTATAATTTGTCTTCTTTTTTCTTTTTGTTTATTTTTGTTTTGTTTTATTTGGGATCATACTTGATAGTGCTCAGATATTAGTTATGACAGTGTTCATGGATTACACCTGGACGTGCTGTGGAAACTGTGGTATTGGGAATCAGTTTTGGGGTCAGCATTAATGAGGCAAATACCTTAAGCTCTGTAGTATATATCTGGATTTCAGCTTTTTTCAACATTGATGTTTAAAATGCGAATAGCTTTTATTAGATAAAGATAGGGTAAAGGCAAAAAGTACATGTAATTAGTTGGTTAATTTAAGTAAGGTAAATTTAAGTAGGTAAGGTAAAATTTAAATTAAGTTAGAAATGTTACATTGGTTCTATTAGGAAAAAAGGTTTGCATCCACTTAAACTTTACACAAAATGAGAAAATTCAATACATTTTTAATCAAAGGTAAAGGAGACACTAAGCTTAGCAGTGAAATTACATTTTGCAGAATTGAATATGGGTAGAGTTAATTTCTAGTTCCTAGAAATGAAAATTAATGAAAGGAAAAACTAGTAGTCTTTGAATGAATAGATTTATAATATAAAATATCAAACAATTTATAACATTCTTAAATATAATTTCAATTGTCTCTAAAAATCTAAATTTTGACTTTTAAAATATTGTGTAAGAAAATTGGAGGTTAGGTGAAAATTCTAGTTGTTAGGTTGTGATAAAGCTTTAGTTTGCTATTCCATCTAAGATGGCCTAAATATCTACATTTTTAATAAGTACTGTTAGTGATTCATTTTATTTGTGGTCCCAAGGACCACATCTGGTGGTGCTCTGAGGTTACTACTAACTCTGTGCACAGAAATCACTACAAGTAGATTTGGGTGACCATATGGCATGCTGGGATCAAGCCTCGGGTTCAAACCCAGGTCAGACAGATGTAAGGCAAATGCCCAAACAGCTGTGCTATTGGTCTGGCCTTGTTAGTGATTCTTAAAAATTGACATGCATACTAAACTTGAGACAAAAGTATGTTTTAAGCATAGGAATTTTTCATGAATTATAATTTCAATTATTGAAAATTAATTTTCTATATCTTAAGAAAAAACTGGATGTTTAGGTTCTTCATAATATTTTTGAAACTCTACATCTTAATGTTATTGCATCTAAAGATGGCGACCTTATAACAATTATGACCAAATGAGATTGTATTTGAATAGTTTCCCATGATGGAAGTAGCACCTTTTTCAAAGAGACATTTGAGAGTTTGATATGTTTATCACTATGCTTGAAGAAAGAAACCATTGTATGAGTGCAACTGAATTATAAAGGAATTGTTTTGAAGTCACGTGAAGAGGATTCATATTAAAGCCTATCTTATTTGATCTTTCATTTAGAATATTTCAGAACTCATAACTACAAGAAATATATAAATGGATAAAATAGCATTTAATTCAGAGCACAAAATCTACTGAAATTCATTTAACATACAAAGTACTGTAAGATTTCAACTCTTTTATAGCTGTATAGAATTCCATGGGTAAAAATGTATATATAATATATATGTACATATATAGATAGATAAAGTTAACTTCTTTGTCCATTTTCTTTGGGCAGTTGGGTTATTTAAGGATTGGCTTTTTTCTCCCTGCCTTTGCTACTAGACTTCACAATTCATTTTTTCTTCAGTCTTTGATTCTCTTATTCCCCATTCAGAAAAATTAGTTCTTAGCACTGGATTTGTGCATGTTGCTGCAAATTGCGTGATTTTGTTCTTTCCTTTAAATATATTTTATTGTGTAATTGTGTAAAAGGTATTCATTCCTTTCTGAAATTTGAAGTTAACCTTTAGTGAGCAATAGTATTTTTTTTTGTTTTTTTGATGTTCAGGGATTACTCCTGGCTAAGTGCTCAGAAATTGACCCAGGCTTGAGGGGACTATATGGGACGCCGGGGGATCAAACCGTGGTCCTTCCTTATCTAGCGCTTGCAAGGCAGACACCTTACCTCTAGCGACACCTCGCTGGCCCCAGCAATAGTATTCTTACTTACGATCCCTACGAAGCAAGCCAGAAGCCAAATACTATGTGGCTAGCTATTTCACGGTATAGTCACCATGTAACATTCTGAGATTAACATTACCATATATTTTCTACAAATGCAACGTATATTTATTATATACAGTGAGAAGGAGGGTGCTATTGCTTCTTAATTTGAGGATTTGTCCCATTCAGTATAGTTCCATCTTCAAGACCTCAGTTAAATTTTATTTAAGGGAACAGAGAAAAATCATATCATGTAAGGCATGTTCCTTCACATGAGTGTTATCTTCAGCATCCCCCATAATGCCCTGAGCTCCACAAGGAACATAGAGTCAGAATTAAACCCACAGCACTGCCAGGTATTAATCCAAACCAAACCAAAATTCATTATATTCCAAATGCCCCATTTCCTACTACCAGGTCATTGAAATTTAGAATTTATATTTATATTTTTCAAAATACAAAAAAAATTTCAAAATATTTTTTTCAAAAATTTTCAAAAATTAGAGGGCTACACCAACACCTAGACTTTAAATTATTTATTTTTTTTATTTTGACAATGTTAATTCTTTTCTTTTTAAACTTTTATTGTGATCATAATGGCTTACATATCTTTCACAGTAGTATTTTAGGTACATATTAACATTGAATCAGGGGAATACCCATCACCAAATTTGTCCTCCCCCATCCCAGTTCCCTTTCTGCAACCCATATACCCCATATATAATATTTATACTTATAATAATTAATATATAATATTTATATATAATATAATTTATTTTAAAATAAGCTATGTAGAGGGGAGTTGGTACTTTGGTGGTGGATGTGATATTAGAACATTATGCATGAAACTCTTTTCCAAGTTATTAATTTTTGTGAAACTCTGTTCATTTTTATTTCTGATATATATATATTAGTGTATATATTCATATATTCCTAGATATATGGTGGTGTAAAAACTGTTAGTAATAGGGTTTCAGACATAAAATGTTCTACACTACACCTTCACCAAGTATCTGATTCCTTCCACATCCTTTCTACACACATCCCATGCTATGCTTAGTAAAGGACACTTTGGGTTTTCTGTTGCCATTGGGGCATTTTTATTTTAAGATTTTTTATTATGAGCTGCATAAGAGAGAGATTATTCTCCAAAATTTCTTTTCTCAGTTCCCTTTTCTTTATAAATTTATATTCTCTATTTTGAGGGGGCAGAAGCAATCTTATAGCAAGGAGGGCATTTGCCTTGCACATGGCTGACTCTGGTTCATTCCTGGATTTTCATATTGTCTCAGAGTCAGAGTAATTTCTGAGCTCAAAGACAGGAGTAACCCCTGAGTACTGCTGGATGTGGTCCCAAAGCAAAACAAAAGAAAACAAAACAAAAAGGAAAATTTTCTCTTTTTTTTGTACCAAATCCACTACAAAATATACATTTATTAATCAGTTTCCTACAGCCTAACAGTAATAATATTATCAACCATTAGGTGAAAATTTCCAAACCAATGCTAGATCAAATAATTGTATCCCCAAACACCACAGAATTTGAAGTCATAGTTTTTGAGTCATAAAATATCTGCCTTAGTTTCACACTTTATTTCTTTAAATATGTTTCTCCATTTATAAAGTGATAACACTTGCCATGCTTTGTTTCTGTACTGTTATCTTTATTGATAATGAATACATATAAGCATGTAAATTAATTGCTATCTTTTTAGTGTAAAGCTAGGCTGTGTTCTACTCCTAGTTAAATATTCATGAACACTTCATTAATGTCTGGAACTAAAATGAACCCATTTTTTTGAAGTTCAAATAAATTGTGTCTTGTATTTTTTTGTTCATCTTATAGTTGTTTTATTTCCAAACTCAAACAACTCCCCGAGGACAAGTTTATGAATAGAAATTCATTAATGCATCTCTATAATCCTTGAAACCAGGTCTAACAATTTAGAAGTACTCAAAGTAATTCCTATAAATTAAATTGAAAGCCAGCTTTTACATTTGAGAGTGAAAAAATTTACATTTGTTAACAAAAAAAACATGCATTAGAATTTTACAGACAAATCTATTTCTGATGATGTATGAAAAATAAATCTATGCTTGGCTTAAAGATCTGCAGACAAGCTCTACCTGATTTGATTGTCAGTATTGAAATTTGTAATGCCAGAGTAGGTGTTGCTTCTCTTTGTCAAGCATTCAAGTAAGTAAACCTACACTTGCTATCAATCATACATGGCATGAATTGTGTGTGACTACTGATTTTTGAAGCTCTATTAAAAGAACATAATACCAGATGGGAACTGTCAAATATTTAATTTATCTGAGTTCACCTCTTCCTGTGTCCCACTAGAGAGATATTGGCATGCTGACAATACACAAGAGGAAGAATATCTGTAGATACTCATGAATTCTATTTTATTTGTTTTGAAATACTTGATGTACAAAATTGAATTTATGCACTCCATTTAGTTGTATATCACATGCAGATAGTGTAATAGTCAGGATTCTAGAAATGTTGGGTGTTCCTTTTTTAAGATTAATTATGTTTAACACTATGATCTTTTTTATTGTGTTGAGACTATTATTAATCTTCTTAATAGAACATAATAATAATTAACATAATAACACTAATACCACTGAATCTTCAGATTAGTAAGTTATTAACTTAGATTTTAAATTTTATTACCTAAACAACATTTGAATAAACAAACAACAAAACTGAAAATGGTCACAAAATGAGTGTAGCCAAATCTAGAAAATAAATACCTCAATTCATCTGAGAGGTTGAAATATTCATTGTCATCTTAAGTGACATTTTGAGTCTTTTATCAATTGAGATTTTTTTTGAGGTTGAAAAGCTAATATTATTTGTACACAGATAATAATTGACACATATTTAGTATGCATTAACAATGGCAACACAGTCTTGAATATGTGAAATCCAATATGCTTGCAATTGTAAAAAGCATATATTTTAATTATAGCCATTTTTATTAGCAGCTGTGACTTTTAAGCAAACAGTTTTATACCTTTAGTATGACAAATACCAAGAAGCCTCATAATTTATGTGCTTATTTGTTTTGGGTACCACATCTGGCAGTCTTTAGGGGCTACACTAGATAGTATACTTTGGAGTAACCCCTGGAGGAGCTCTGAAAATCATATGCGGTACTCAGGTTTCAAAAAGCAAATGCAAGGCAAATGACAACCCTTTAACATCTTTCCAGCTCTCATGTGACAATTTAATATTTTCTGTCTATGTAAATAAATATAAATTATTCCATTATCTTTTTCTAAAGATTAAGATTTTTTTTAAATTTTAGTGTTTTATTTTAAGTGTATTTTAAGTGCTGTAATTTAAGTGCTTTTCCCCAACTCACTGCTATTATCATCACTATATTTCTTACTGCCAAGTTCAATTTATATGACTGAATGTCATAAACATATATATAACCATTAAAAAGTCTATGATATATACTCTGAAATTCAAATGATAGAATTTAGTAATAATTTATATGTATATGAACAAAAGTAACCTATGATTTCTTAAAAAATGAATCTCTGGGCCCAGAGAGATAGCACAGAGGCGTTTGCCTTGCAAGCAGCCGATCCAGGACCAAAGGTGGTTGGTTTGAACCCCGGTGTCCTATATGGTCCCCCGTGCCTGCCAGGAGCTATTTCTGAGCAGACAGCCAGGAGTAACCCCTGAGCACCGCCAGGTGTGGCCCCCCCCAAAATAAATGAATCTCTGATGTTTCATAAACCTCTAATTTGCATTTATTTTAATTAATAAAATAAATAAATACATTTTAATTTAACATAATTCTTCATGAATATATAAATTAATGTTAGTAAATTAAAATAGTATTATTTGTTTCTTTTTTTACAATCATCTCCACATGCAGATATTTATATTGAAGACATTTTGCACTAAGTGGACACAGACTTGGGAATTTCAAATTCAACTACAGGTATTGAATCACTTCAAATTTACACGTTTATGAGGAAAGAGATATCCAGGAAGTTTGTCACTGAAGAATAAGTTTGTCACTGAAGAATTTTAAAGATACGTTCACTTTTTTTTGTTTTGTTTTGTTTTGTTTTTGGGGGTCACACCCGGCAGTGCTCAGGGGTTACTCCTGGCTCTATGCTCAGAAATCGCTCCTGGCAGGCTCTGTGGACCATATGGGATGCCGAGATTTGAACCACCAACCTTCTGCTTGCAAGGCAAACACCTTACCTCCATGCTATCTCTCCGGCCTTAATACATTCACTTTTAAGAAAGAAAAAAATTAGATTTCATATGTAATGGATGATTAGTAAGAGAGGTTGGGTAGAAATGTATATACTCTCTTAGGCAATGGTTACCTGGATTCTTATTGATTCATGTCTCCATTTAATTAGATGCAAAGACTTGTTGACTCTCTATGGGGTCTAGGTTTTGTGGGTTCTGACATACGGATTTTTTTTTTGTGGACCTTAAAGAAATAATATAATTTCACAAATACACAATTATAAATATAAAGAACTTGGATGGGTACCATTTAACTCTGAGCACTTGAAGCTTAATCTGAATTAATTTTCAATAAACTTATCCTTGCTGAGTGGGTATATTCTAGGTACTATGACAGACACTGTGGATAAAGAACACTGGCATAATAGGAGTAAATATCTTATACAAAATCAGGGCTAGAACACACATACTCATAAACATTAATGAATCAAATATTTTCTATGTTATTTTGTGTAAAATAAATTATATTTTCACACACAGTACCCTGACAATAATGTACTTAGTGTCCTGGCACTGTGATATTTGTGAGTATCACATTTTAGTAAATCAATTTGTTATATTCTCCATTAGTAAAAGGACAGTGATTTCATTTTTTTTTTTACAGCTCAGGCAATCTTCAGTTATCACTGAACTATAACAGTTAAAATCTCTTAATGGTCTAATGATTTAATATTTTCATTTCATTATTCTTTCTAGTGCAATTAATTAAACTTGTCCTTATATTTTCTTTCCCTCCCCATTTCAAAATGAAATAAATTAGAAGTAATGGCAAAAAACTATAAATAAAGTATCTTTTTTAAAAAAAAAACAAGCAATATGAACTTTAGTTTGAATAATGGCTGTGGCAAAATCACAGTAATATTTTGACCATTGCTATGAGGAAAGACAATTCTGATATAATCTGATGTACAGACACTTTATGTCATATGATGTTTTATTATTACAATGACAATATTACTGATGATATATAATGGGATGATATTTTTAAGTTACAGAACATTCACATTTAATGGACTAACAATATCCCTGAAGTCATTGCTTATTAAAACATTTAAAGAGATATTTATGATTTGCATAAGCTACAGATTAATGGTGTTTACTAAGCAGTGGAACTTGTACTTATATTCAGAATGCTAATGACACCAGAAAGTCAGAAGGCATCCATTCTCTTGTAAACCAGTCACATGTTTGTTTTTGGCAAAATGATAAAAGCTCATTAACATAGCAGCTCAGTCAAGCTTAATGCCAAAATAACTAATTGAGAATACTGGTGGATCTTGTAAGAATGAAATGACTGTTTATTTAATTAAAGCAAAAGTAACTTTATAATGACCCATTTAAAATCAGACAATTGAAAGGCTTATTTGGAAGTTTACAGTCTTATTAAAAATCACACAGGTGCTTTGCATATAAAAATAAAAAGTTATAAAAATATACTGCCAATATCAGCTCGAATAGAAATAAAATTGTCTTTTTAAATGTATTATAATTTTGGCTCTATGGACACCATAAGGAGTGTTGTGTATCCTACCGAACTGACCTTATGCAAAGAAAGCACCTTATCATGAGTATTATAGCTCTGCCCCTCCCATATTACCATTTTAAAAATGGCACTTTCTCTCTTTCTCATTTCTTTCTTCTTTCTTTCTTTCTTTCTTTCTTCTTTCTTTCTTTCTTTCTTTCTTTCTTTCTTTCTTTCTTTCTTTCTTTCTTTCTTTCTTTCTTTCTTTCTTTCTTTCTTTCCTTCCTTCCTCATTCTTTCTTCTTCCTTCTTTCTTCCTTCTTCTTTCTTTCTTTCTTTCTTTCTTCTTTCTTTCTTTCTTTCTTCTTTCTCTTTCTTTCTTTCTTTCTTTCTTCTCTTTCTTTCTTTCTTTCTTTTTTCTTCTTTCTTTCTTTCTTTCTTTCTTTCTTTCTTTCCTTCCTTCCTTCCTTCTTTCTTTCTTTCCTTCTTTCTTTCTTTCCTTTCTTTCTTTCTTTCTTTCTTTCTTTCTTTCTTTCTTTCTTTCTTTCTTTCTTTCTTTCTTTCTTTCTTTCTTTCTTTCTTTCTTTTCTTTCTTTCTTCTTTCTTCTTTCTTTCCTTCCTTCCTTCCTTTCTTTCTTTCTTTCTTTCTTTCTTTCTTTCTTCTTTCTTTCTTTCTTTCTTATCTTTCTTTCTTTCTTTCTTTCTTCTTTCTTCTTCTTCTTCTTCTTCCTTCCTCCTTCCTTTCCTTCCTTCCTTCCTCTTTCTTTCTTCCTTCCTTCCTTCCTTCCTTTCTTTCTTTCTTTCTTTCTCTCTTTCTTTTTTTCTTCTTCCTTCCTTCCTTTCATCATTTCTTTCTTTCTTCTTTCTTCCTCCTTTCTTTCTTTCTTTCCTTTTCTTCCTTCCTTCCTTCCTTCCTTCCTTCCTTCCTTTCTTCCTTCCTTCCTTCCTTCCTTCCTTCCTTCCTTCCTTCCTTCCTTCTTTCTTTCTTTCTCTTCTTCTTTCTTTCTTTCTTTCTTTCTTTCTTTCTTTCTCTTTCTTTCTTTCTTCTTTCTTTCTTCCTTTCTTTTCTTCCTTCCTTCCTTCCTTCCTTCCTTCCTTCCTTCCTTCCTTCCTTCCTTCCTTCCTTCCTTCCTTCCTTCCTTCCTTCTTTCTTTCTTTCTTTCTTTCTTTCTTTCTTTCTTTTCTTTCTTTCTTCTTTCTTTCTTTCTTTCTTTCTTCTTTCTTCCTTCCTTCCTTCCTTCCTTCCTTTCTTTCTTCCTTCCTTCCTTCCTTCCTTCCTTCCTTCTTCCTTCTTTCTTTCTTTCTTTCTTTCTTTCTTTCTTTCTTTCTTTCTTTCTTTCTTTCTTTCTTTCTTTCTTTCTTTCTTTCTTTCTTTCTTTCTTTCTTTTTCTTTCTTTCTCGGTCTTCTCTCTTTCTTCCTTTCTTCTTCCTTCCTTCCTCACTTCCTCCCTTCCTCCCTTCCTCTCTTCCTTCCTTCCTTTCTTTCTTTCTTTTTTTCTTCCTTCCTTCTTTCTTTCTTCCTTTCTTTCTTTCTTTCTTTCTTTCTTTGTTTCTTCCTTCCTTCCTTCTTTCTTTCTTTCTTTTTTTCTTCCTTCCTTCTTTCTTTCTTCCTTTCTTTCTTCCGTTCTTCCTTTCCTTCTTTATTTTCTTTCTTTCTTTTTCTCTCTCTCTTTCTTTCTTTCTTTCTTTCTTTCTTTTTTTTTTCTTTCTTTTTTTTTTTTTTTTTTTTTTTTTTTTTTTTTTTCTTTTTTTTTCTTTGTTTCTTCTTTCTTTTCTTCTTTCTTTCTTTCTTTCTTCTTTCTTTCTTTCTTCTTTCTTCCTTTCTTCTTCTTTCTTTCTTTCTTTTCTTCCTTCTTTCCTTCTTTCTCTTTCTTTCTTTCTTTTCTCTTTCTTCTTTCTTCTCTTCTTTCTTTCTTTCTCCTTTCCTTCCTTCCTTCTTCTTCTTCTTTCTTCCTTCTTTCCTTCTTTCCTTTCTTTCTTCTTTCTTCTTTCTTTCTTTCTTTCTTTCTTTCTTTCTTCTTCCTTTCTTTCTTCTCTTTCTTCTTCTTCTTTCTTTCTTTCTTTCTTTCTTCTTTCCTTCTTCTTTCTCTTCTTTCTTTCTTCTTCTTTCTTTCTTTCTTCTTTCTTTCTATTCTTTCTTTCTTTCTTCTTTCTTTCTTTCTTTCTTTCTTTCTTTCTTTCTTTCTTCTTCTTTCTTTCTTTCTTTCTTCTTTCTTTCTTTCTTTCTTTCTTTCTCTTTTCTTTCTTTCTTTCTTTCTTTCTTTCTTTCTTTCTTTCTCTTCTTTCTTTCTTTCTTTCCTTTTCTTTTTCTTCTTCTTCTTCTTTCTTTTCTTCCTTCTTCTTCTTTCTTTCTTACTTCCTTCCTTCTCTTCCTTCCTTCCTTCTCCTTCCTTCTTCCTTCCTTCCTTTCCTTTCCTTCCTTCTTCCTTTCCTTCCTTCTTTCTTTCTTTCTTTCTTCTTTCTTTCTTTCTTTCTTTCTTTCTTTCTTTCTTTCTTTCTTTCTTTCTTTCTTTCTTTCTTTCTTTCTTTCTTTCTTTCTTTTTTTTCTCTCTCTCTCCCTCCCTCCCGTCCTTCCTTCCTTCCTTCCTTCCTTCCTTCCTTCCTTCCTTCCTTCCTTCCTTCCTTCCTTCCTTCCTTCCTTCTGTCAGCATTTCTTTGTCAATCTATTGATCCATTTATCTCTACTTACCTGGGTTGCCATTCTTACTTTTTTACTATAAATGTTAGTTTTTATTTTTGATACTGACATTCTCAGAAAAAGATATATCATATTAGAAGATAAATATAATGTGTTAGAGGAATAACAACCTGCATTTATTTTAATGCTGGTTTTTTATTCTAGAATAATACATTTGTCCTTCAGTATAATGAATAAGCTTAGAAGTTTTCAGTATCATTTGATTTTTATCCTAAAGAAAGAACTGAATCCTTTGAAAGACATCAGTATGGTCAGAGAAAAATACTTTTCGTAATAATGTGTTAAAGGTGACTTATGCCAGTAATTGATATAGCTTTTTAAAACAAGAAAGATTACTCCTTAGGATTTCATTTGTTCATTCTCAAATTTTTGCACAAAGTTTGGAAATATTTATAGTTATTTATGCCCACATGTTTAATTAGTATTTATTTCTGATGTATAAAAGCTCAATCGTTGGGAGTTTTGAATTTATTTTTAATACATTTTTACTGAGGCAACATATTTTAAGTCTTCATCCACTGTAAACTTAACATTTTGATCACCACTATACATCTTACCTCTCATTATCATCACGTGACTAGTCTTACACTTTCAGCTCTTCATCTTGTTAACTACCAATATTATTTTGTATCTATGATTATTTTTGTTTTCTACCTTGGTTTCTTTATGGTCCATATGATTGAAATCACATAGTATAGTAGTCTCTGTCTTTTGTTAGCATAATAAACTTTATTTTAATTATCAATATAGTTACAAATAAAAATATTTTAATTAATGAAAATATTCATATGTCTATGTTTGTAAAGTATATCTGCCATCAATGAACAGTTCTAGAATATTTTTAACATTTGTTTTATGTATAGAACTCTGTTATTTGTTATGTGAATGCCAGAACTCCAACTGTTTACATGAGTAGAAAGGTTAAATAATTTATTGGACATAGTTCTCTCATTGATAAAAAGAGAAGATAAAAATAGTATTTACTTGGGGCCGGAGCAATAGCACAGAAGTAGAGTGTATGTCTTTCACGTGGCTGACCCGGGATGGACCCTGTTTTGATCCCTGGCATCCTATATGGTCCCCTGAGCCTGCCAGGAGCTATTTCTGAGCACAGAGACAGGATAATCCCCGAGATCCATGGGTGTAGCCAATAACCAAATTTAAAAAAAAAATATTTTCTGAGGCCAGAGCAATAGCACAGCAGGTAGGGTTTTTGTCTTGCATATGGATGACTCAGGTTTGATCCCTGGCATACAATATGGGCCATGAGCCTACTAGGAGCAATTTCTGAGCACAAAACCAGTATTAACTCCTGAGCACCTCTAGGTATGGCTCTAAAAAAACCCTTAAAATTAGTATTTACTTCATTGGATTGGTGTGATGATAAAAGGGGTAAGTAAAGCATGTTCAACAAATACAATACATAACAATCTCTAAATTAGAAGTTTCAGTCATTTTCATTGAGAAATAAAATATGTTTCTCATGCTTGAGTGTCAGGTTCATTTTTCTATTACCATGGCTTTCTATGGCTTTCAGGGTATGATAATGCTAAAGATATAAAGTGTAGTAAAAGCTTTGAGGAATAATTTTCACATTGATTGTATGGAAAATAACTTCAGGCATAAAAAGTAGAGGCTTTTGTAACATTTAGCTTGTATAACCTATTGGTGTAGGAATCAAGTCTACTTTATATTCATTGTGAATGCAGTGTTTGGATCAATTTCTAGACTCTAACTATTCATATATATGTGGTGAGTGGATAAAATTACCTTCAGGAATTTTAATTTGTTTTAAGTTACCCAACATGAAGTATTAAATTTACACTTTAAAATATTTATCTTCTTATAGTAGATATAATATGTTACAAGTTAAATGGAATAGATAATTATTACTACCTATTATAACTAATTATTGAATAATTATATCTAATAATTGAATTAAATAATTTAATATAGGAACCAAATTATGAGAAATTATAAACAAAGAAGATAGCAAAGTGAATACAGGATGGATTCAATTGTGGTTTACTTAAACTTATTAATTTTTGAGAAAGTCTAGTAGAAATAAATGTCTTTTCAAACAAATTTTCAAATACCTAACTTAGTCATTCAATGGGTGGAATTTTGTTGATGGAAAGAAAAGAAAGAATGAAAGGTGACTTATTTTATATTTGAGCATAAACAGGAGAAAAACATAGCTAGGACACAGTATTAGGTCTTTAAATGATAAATAGCCTTCAAAATCACAATATCAGATAAATGTAATATTTAAATGTTTTTGCTAAGATAAAGTTCAAAATGAGGAGAAATTCAGTTACAGCCAATATTGAGACTAATCAGCATCCACACTGTACAGAAGGGAATTTATGGGAACTTCACAAAAAGAATAGAATTGTCAAGAGTTAAGATATTATTCTTGATGTTGATAAATGGAAATTGATAGTCAATTCA
This sequence comes from Suncus etruscus, assembly GCF_024139225.1. NCBI lineage: Eukaryota > Metazoa > Chordata > Mammalia > Eulipotyphla > Soricidae > Suncus > Suncus etruscus. Next base: position 35,387,403 of record NC_064852.1, read on the forward strand.
ACAAACATATATCAAACAAAATGAGAAGTGTTTATATATTATCTTTGTCCAAGTAATTTCAATATCTTATGGGGAACAGGATAATATTTGCATGAGTTGACATCTGAATGAATGGAGACAAAGAATGTGTGTGTATATATATACATATATATATATATACACATATGTATATATATCACCATTTAAAAAAGTATGAAAGAATTGATAAGAGCCCAATGTCTAGTACATAGTATGTTCTCTCACAATATTGATTAAAGAAACAAGTTTGTACATAGGCTCCAATAAGTATCACTTTTAAGTGACAAAATGAAGTGAAGCATATATGTTGTAGGATATGAGTCAATGGAGAATGAAGAAATTATATAAAATCATGTTAAGTAAAGAAAAAAAAAGAAAATCTAAGAGACAAAACTAATGGCTCCATATGGGCTCAATAGTAGAGCATACATTTCAAATGAAAAAATGAGAACCTGTGTTTGATCTAAATAAGGTAATAGCAGTTAATCAGTATTATATTAATATTAAAATATAAACATATTTATGTATTCATGAGAAGTCAGTTGAAAGAATTTATATGATTATATATTTTGCTATATATTATGGAATATCATATTACTAGTAAGAAAATATTATTGATGTAGATTATGGAATATTATGGTATATGTAAGAAATACAAGGTAGGAATTTAAGGAAAAAGTTCAATAACTAAAATAAGTTTTTGGATAGTGATAACTAGAACTAGAATAGATTACACTCAGAGAACTTTAGATAACACGAGCAAATTGAAGCAAATTGTCCAGTTTGTATTCTTTCCTTCAGCTTCTCACAACTTTACAAGTGCAGGTAGGTGGATTTTATGATTTCCTAGGATTCTTAGGAAGTAAAAGTACTGAAAGTTCAGGGACTTATCATTTGGTCATAACTTAAAAAAAGAAAATGAAAGTATATGTCTGTTGAAACATTCCTTGTAAATAAATTAGTGGAGTTTAATTGTAGTTTTTTTAAGGAATAATATGTACTACAATTATATTCATGTATAAAATTTGAATTATGCAGTGTTTAACAAAGTCCAGAGGTCACTGAAGCAGAGTAGAGGGTTTTATTGCAATTAAATGTATTTCAATAGCCTGAGAGATACCAAGTACAGCAACTTTTTTTTGAGGCAAAGAGAAGGGGCCCCCAATGGCAGGAGTTTTTGGAAATAATAAAATAATAATTAAAAATTAAAAAAAAATGTCAACTGATCAAGACCTAATAAGATCTTTAACTGGTTCCAGAACAGATCTAGAGAAGACTGAATCTCCTTGAAAATAAAGTTCCAGCAGGAAAGAAAGTTTGGAAAGGAATGTCAAGAAACAAAATGCCAATCTTCCTTGTGGAAATATCCTAACAATTGGACTCTTAACTAGATAGAAAGTCCTGTGTGGAACAGGTTTGGAAAAATCTCTCTATAAACCAATTTGGAATAAAGGACAAGCACATCTATTTCCTTGGCCCATAGCACATGTGCTTGCAACCACATGGCCCTTGCATCTCATCTCCCCTATTGAGATGTGTACTTTCATTCTTTTCAGCTTCCCACTGGGAAAAGTTCTTGTCCAGAGTGATTATTTGAACTATCATTGTCAATATGGTCTCTTCTCTACGCTAACTGCACTCCCTGCTCATTGCAGCAAGGTTCCTTTTCAGTCTATTTCTTTTGGATGATATCTCTATTGTCTTTGAGTGTTACTAGTATACAACCTTTAATTTTATAGTCCATATATGAATGCAATTATTCTATGTCTATCCCTTTCCCACTGATTCACTTCACTCAGCATCATACTTTCCCTATATGTCCATGTAAAAGCACATTTTTTTACTTAACATTTTCTTTGTGTTTTGGGGTCCCTAGGGTATATTCACAGGAGCAGTATTATTGCAAGGTTAAATGGGAGCTAAATTTCTCAGTTTTTGAGGAATGTCAATAAAGTTTTCCAGTTGATATTCCCACTAGCAGTGCATGGGTCTCTCTCTTTTCATCGGCACCAGCACTGATTTTCTTGTTCATTTTTATGTGTGCCAGTCTCAGAGGTGTAAGATGATATCTCGTTGTTTTGATTTGCAACAGCCTGAAGATTAGTGATGTGGAACATGTTTTAATCTCCCTATTGTACATCTGTATTTTCTCTTTGGGGAATTTTCTGTTTATTTCTTCTCCCCATTTTTGTTAGTTTTAAAGAATTTTTATTGCTAAATTCTACTAGTGTCTTATATATTTTAGAAAATAACCCATTATTAAATGAGTATTGGATGAATAGTAAAAACAAGTATATAAAAGTATTCTTTTTTATTAATTTTTTATTTTTAATTATGAGAACAAGGATGCAAAGAAAGAGGACAAGGTAAAGTTACAGTGGAAGGACAATCACCCATAACCTAATTCTCAGAAGTCCCCTAGCTGATATCTTAACTTTGAAATTTCAGCCAAAGAACATTAAGATAAATAAGACAGAATCCATGTACAATTACTTTGTTCCTCAAGTCCCCAGATTGTAACACATTATAATATTTCTTAACAGCACAAAAGGCAATCTAAAGCCATAAAACATACATAATGCCTTAAACATTACAGGCATAGTATTTTTTTACATTTCCATATACATGCATATTAGCTTAAGTTAACCTCAAATTTTAAGTGGGTTCTTTTTAAGTATTAGAGTCAAAGGAGCACAGTAAAAATGGTGTTAGAGTGGCAATTGTTGTTTGCATAGGCCCACCAAAATATGAGGGACATGGAAAGAAATAACCTTGGCCTAAATACAAAGAGACCCGACCCCTGAAGTTTCCTGGCACAAGACCAACTCTAGGCTCCAGGCAAGCTAGATCATCCAATCCAAGACACTATCTGTAGTTCCAACACACTATAAAAGTATTCTTGTCACCATTTATTAATGGTGCTGATGCCCAATTAGTTTATATTTGCTTCCACTTTCATGGCCAATGATGTTTCATTTTTATATATTCTTTTAGCTTCAATGTCCTGAAGAAGTCTACTTATATTTTTCTTTATGTAACTTCTGTTTTTTTGTCTAATATCAAAATCTTTAATCCATTTTTATTGGACTTCTGTGCAAAAATTACATTGAAGAACCAAAATTTTATTGGTCAGTGTTTAAAAAAAATTCTTTTTTTGTTTTGTAAACACATAACCAGTTTTCCCAGGAACACTTGTTGAAGAGGTTTTCCTTGCTCCACTTCATATTTCTTGCTTTTTTACAAAAACAATATTATTGTATATCTGAGCATTTGCCTCAGTGTACTTAAGTCTATTTCATTGATATATGAGTCTATCTTTATTGCAATACCATGGTGTGTTAATTACTACTGATTTATAATACAGGTTGAAGTTAAGTTAAGATAACTCCCATCTCCTTTTCTTCAAGCATTGCTTTAGTTCTTGTAGAGGTTTATTTTTTCCACATGAATTTCGGAAGTTTTGTTCTAATATTTGAAATATTATGGGTATCTTTATTGCAATTGAATTGATGGGGCTAAATTTTTTTTCTTATAAAGTGCCTTGTATATAGTAGATAGTAACCGATTAATTTATGGATATAGGGTGAATAGTTTCTCCTATTCTGTGGGTATTCTTTGTATCCATATATTCATGAGGTGCAGAAACTTCTATTTAATGCATTCCGATTTGTTTATCTTTGCTTCCACTTGCTAAGCCAATGGTAAGTTTTATCCTTGAAGATGCCTTTAGTTTCAATGGCATGAAGAGCTTTGCCCTAGGGTCTCAAACTCTTGGCCTGCCAGCCGCAAACGGCCCTCCATACAACATTTTGTGGCCCTGCACTAGAGGAATCTTTTTTTTTGTTTTGTTTTATTATAGTTGTTTGGGTCACACACCCCAATGTTCAAGGCTTACTACTGACTTTACATTCAAGGATTACCCCAACTTTGCCTCCTGCGGCCCCCAGGTAAATTGAGTGTGAGACCCCTGTATCAGGTCTTAAATCTAGGTATTTAATCTATTTTTATTTGATCATTGTGCATGGTGTTAAGGAGAGATCTAAGTTGACCAAATTTCCCAGCACCACTGTTAAAGAGGTTGTGCTTGCTCCAATTTGTATTTCTTGTTCCCTTATTAAAAATTTGTTTATAAACCAATGAGTCCGTATCTGGATATTAAAGATTATTGATCTGAGGGTCTGTTTTTATTCCAATACCATGCTGTTTAAATGACCATTGTTTTATAGTATAGTTTAAAATTGGGTAAAGTTATTCCTCATAATACATTTTTGGCCAAGGAATTAACTATTTGTGGACATTTATTTCTCCTGATATATTTCAGTTGTATCATTTCTACTTCTTTTAAAAAAATATCATGGGAATTTTTAAAGGGATCATATTAAACCTATATATTCTTTATAAACAATATTGACATTTTAATGATGTTAATCCTCCCACTCCATGACCAAGATATATGTTCATTTACTTGTGTCCTCTTCCTTCCTTCCTTCCTTCCTTCCTTCCTTCCTTCCTTCCTTCCTTCCTTCCTTCCTTCCTTCCTTCCTTCCTTCCTTCCTTCCTTCCTTCCTTCCTTCCTTCCTTCCTTCCTTCTTCCTTCCTTCTTTCTTTCTTTCTTTCTTTCTTTCTTTCTTTCTTTCTTTCTTTCTTTCTCTTCTTTCTTTCTTTTTCTTTCTTTCTCTCTTTCTTCTTTCTTTCTCTCTTTCTTCTTTCTTTCTTTCTTTCTTCTTCCTTCCTTCTTTCTTTCTCTTCTTTCTTTCTTTTTCTTTCTTTCTTTCTTTCTTTCTTTCTCTTTCTTTCTTTCTTTCCTCTTTCTTTCCTTCTTTCTTTCTTTCTTTCCTTCTTTCTTTCTTTCTTTCTTTCTTTCTTTCTTTCTTTCTTTCTTTCTTTCTTTCTTTCTTTCTTTCTTTCTTTCTTTCTTTCTTTCTTTCTTTCTTTCTTTCTTTCTTTCTTTCTTTCTTTCTTTTTTCTTTCTCTTCTTTCTTTCTTTCTTTCTTTCTTTCTTTCTTTCTTTCTTTCTTTCTTTCTTTCTTTCTTTCTTTCTTTCTTTCTTTCTTTCTTTCTTTCTTTCTTTCTTTCTTTCTTTCTTTCTTTCTTTCTTTCTTTCTTTCTTTCTTTCTTTCTTTTTCTTTCTTTCTTTTCTCTTTCTGGTTTTAGGGCCTCACCCAGTAGATCTCAGAGTTTACTCCTGGCTCTGTGCTCAGAAATCACTTCTGGCAGGATTGGGGGACCATATGGGATGTCAGGAATTGAAGCTGGGTCCATTCTAGGTCAGCCATTTGCAAGGCCCATGGGGTTATCTCTTTGGTCCCTTCTTTTATTTCTTGAAGCAGTATTTTGTAGTATTTTATCTTTATTTAACTCTTTCACTTCTTCGGTTAAATTCACTCCAAGGTATTTGTGTTTCTGAGGCACAATTGTGAATGGCATTCCTTTTTTATGTCTTTTTCTTCTCATTTATTTTGTGTGTATAAAAACCATGAATTTTTGCATATTGACATTCATTCTACCATTTTACTATTCAAATCTATTGTTTCTAGAAGATGTTTTGCAGAATTTTTAAAAATTTCTAGATACAATAATATGTCATCTGCAAATACTGAGAGCTTCAGTTCTTTCTTTTCTATATGGGTGTCATTGGTGTCTTTTTCTCACCTAATTATCACATGAAAGTAGTTCCAGTACTATGTTGTGTAAAATTGGCAAGAGGGAAACCTTGCCTTATGCTAGTTCTTAGAGAAAACTGCTTTTAACAATATTGAGAAAAGTTCTTTCAATTACCATTTTATTGGGAGTTTTTAATTATGAATGGGTACTGGAAATTCTGAAATGCTTTATCAGCATCTGTTGATATGATCATCTGTTTATGATATGATGTATTATATTGATATGGTGTGATGTATTATATTACATATATTAAACTATTTTTGCATCCCTGGAATGAATCCTACTCATGGTGTATACATTTCTTCATTAGTTTTTGCATCTTGTATGCTAGTATTTTGTTGAGGATCTTTCCATTTGTGTTCACCAATGATATGGGTGTATAATTCTATTTATTTGTATTGTCTTTGTCTGATTTTCTTTTACTAGAAGCATTTTTGGTAGAGTCTTTAGGTTTTTTTTTAATATACTTATGTTTATCTTCAAATAATGAGAGTTTGACTCTTTTCTTCTTTAGCTTGCCTAATTGTTATGGCAGGTACCTCCTCTACTTTTTGAATAGAAGACAAAATGTTCTATTGTTTCTTTGAGCTCATTGAATATCCTAAGCATTCCTACTCTGGACCCTTTTCAGAGAGATTACATGGGGAATAGTACTTACTGGGTTTACAATATTTACTCACAAGGCATGATTGAGTTTTGCATTGTTTTAACATAGTTCATTCTTTAGTCTCAAAGTTCTTTTTTATTTCACTGTTAATCTGACAGAGAGATCACAAGGGAGTTTATATGTGTGAGAGATTATCTTGTAGCTAACCACTTGGGAGACCAATCCCTTGCATGTGGCCTCACCTAGCTATATGGGCCACATGTGTTCTTGCTTGCCCAGTTGACATAATACCAGGACATACATGTCTCCCATTTGCTTGGCACTGTTTTCCTGAGCATGGTCCAAACAAATGCATGGGCCAAGTTTGTTCTTGTTCAACCAGTACCCACCATGCTGTGCTGCACACATTTCCCATTTGAAACTAGCATTCCTTTGTGTGTCCTCACTTGAGTGAGTTCCTGCCTTTCTTACATCATAGTCATGTAGAGTGATAGAATATTAAGAGTCAATGTGTTATTCAGGACATCAATCCTTTCTACATTTTTACAAATCACTTATCATTTTGTATATAAATTTTGATAAGAATATGTTTACTGTATGTTGTTATGTATTTTATATTTATATATTGTGATGCACACAATATATATTCAGATTCACAGGTTATTAAAATTCTGATTATGATAACTTTCTATACTCTGAATGGCTTGCCTACAAACTTGGAATTTTTTCAATATTATTTTGACTTATATCTGTTGTTTAAAAATTACCAAGTCCCTAACTTCTATGAGACAATCCTTAAGAAAATGGTAGCCTTGGGGCCAAAGTGATAGCACAGCAATAGGGTGTTTGCCGTACATGTGGCCGATCTAAGACAGACTGGGTTTTGATCCCTGGCATCCCATAAGATCCTCTTAGCCTGCTAGGAGCAATTTCTGAGCACCAAGCCAGAAGTAACCCCTGAGTGTTGCCAAATATGGCTCAACCCTCCCCCACAAAAAAGAAGATGAAGAAAGAAAAAGAAAATGCTAACTTAATGAAATTTAGTTTTAATGAAAACATTGTTTTTAAGACTTTAGCAATTGAATTTTGTTATCTTTGTCCTGATATTATTTTTCTTCATTCAAGTTCTTAGATCATTATGTGCTTAAAATCTGACCAATTCTTTTTCTCCTTGCACATCTATAATCTCCTAAAATAATATTTGTTCAGCTAGCATCATTCTATTCTAGATAAAATTACTCTAGCCTTCCTCACAAAAAATAGTGTTATTGCAAGTTTGAACTATTGAAAAAGTAATATTGCCTCCAAGGGGGTAGGCCATCTTAATAAGACATATCTTCAAGACAAGGAAAAATGTACTTTTCAAATCCTACATGCGTTATAAACCATCACTTACAGAACCTTTGTTCTAAAGTGTTACCAATTTTACCTGAGGCAGGCATTTTACTGCATTTAAAAGGTCTCTAAGGATGTTAGGGAATCTTAGGTGAATCACAGGCCCGGTGAATATAATGAAAACTAAAGTTTTTGTTTCATGAAGTTTTCTCAAGGATTTTCTCCTGGGCATTAAAATGTATCTTCCATTTTGCTAGTCTAAATTCACCTTGTAGTGCTCGCAAAAAATTTATGAAGAGAAATACCTATTGAATAGAATGCAAAAAGGAATAAGGCTCTCTTATTGACCTGCAGTTCTACTGAAGGAATAGACAAATATTGTTAATCTCATTATAAATAGATACCAGCAGTCAGTGAAAACAACATGACCGATGATTTTTTGGTTTGTTCTTTGTTTTGGGGCCACACCCAGTGATGCTCAGGGGTTACTTGTTGCTATGCTTTCAGAAATCGCTCCTGGCTTGGAGGACCATATGGGAAGCTGGGGATCGAACCGTGGTCTGTTTTTGTTAGCTCATGCAAGGCAAATGCCCTACCACTTGTGCCACCACTCTGCCCCCTGAAGCATGTTTTTAAGATAGTTTACTTTTGTGATCATCTTTGCTATTAGCACCAGAAAATACTTTTAGTCAGATATCTAATGACACTATATTTCTAAATTATTTTTAATACTGTATTCTTTCTTGATTATGGGTCCAATATGACATTGGTTTGTAAATTAATTGAGAAATTGTCAGTTCCCAATTTCTCATAAAATGTGATTTTTAAATAATATGTGTATATTTGCAATGTATTTCTAGAACACTATAACATGCACACACAATTTTTAAAGTTGTTAAAATGGATTGCATAATACAAATTTAAAATGTTAGGAGATAGCAAAAAAATTATAGGTATGAGTCTTGACTCTTATGAAAATATGCAGTCTCTTCAATTTTCCCCTACTCCCAAATGTCAGAGTTTAATTACAGCAACAAGAATCATACTGATGGTAAAATTTCAAAATTTAAGTTGAAGACTACCTTTGGACAATGGTCTTTGTTGAAGTGTATGAGAACAGAATATGTGGAGAATGTGTTTAATTCCATGGATTTTCAAATACTGATTCTCTTATAGAGTGAGAGAATTATCAAATCTCCACATGACACTGGTAACCATGTGTTGTAAAGAAGACTGGATTTGAAATACCTTGAAAATTATCTCTAAATAATTTACTTTTCATTTAATTCACCATACCTAGCAGCATGCAAGTGAATTTGACCATTATTTATAACAATGTGTATGAAGCATATAATTGTATTCAGAATCTACATAACCTTTGATGAAAATATGAACTGCAGGCTCTGCAACCTCTCTATGAACCATTAGTACTCAGCAACTCCACATGCATAGCCATGTAGAATAAAACTAATTCTGTAGTATAAATTACAAAGATATAGAACTCATTTAATTTACATAGAAATGATGATTTACACTATAGTATTACTGCTTGCTACCACCGTGTACTCTGTAATAGCAATGTCCTCAAATTATATATTCCTATTTCAATTTCCAACACTGTTTTTTTTTTTACCCGTCCCTGTTCATTTTTTTAACGTATGCTTTGGCTTCTTGCCGATTAGCATAATTAAGCATTGATTCTAAGTGTCTTTATTTTTTTTTACTAGTCTCATAGGCCAACACAGAAAACAATAATAGTCTCTAGTAACCACTGTTTTAATTTTTTATGCCGTAAATGCAATTAAAGATAGGCAATGAGTCTAAAATGGGTGGCCTGTTTAGAATCTATGAAAACTCTTTTTACTACTATTTCATATGAAGCTCTATAATTGCCATGTAAAGTTTCCTACAATATTTCAAAATTTCTACACAATTTAGTCAAAGACAAAATTTTATGCGTGAAATCAGCCTAAATTATAAATTTTGTTACTTAAATGTTCATCTTTCAGCATTAATTTGACACCTAGAACAGTGTACAACTCCAGAACTTTTTTCTCAAAGTAACAGCTCTACAGATATAATCAATAACATTGGTACAATAGAAAAATGAACTTAATTTTTTTAAGAACACTCAGGGGCCAAATATAAATCACTGCAGGTAGATAATTTGCCTTGCACTCGGTCTCCTTGGGTTCTATCTCCAGCATCCACAGTCCCCAGCCTGACAGGATTAATATTTTAGTTCAGAGTCAGCAGTAACCCTTGATCATTGCACGATGTGGCTGAAAAACCAAAACCAAAATCAAAACCAAAACCAACCAAACCAAAAACAAAAACAAAAAAATGACTCAGGTTTAAATAAGTACAGTTGCTCAAATTAGAACATATTTCCTCTTCTACAAACTTAATTACTAAAGAAGGCTTTCCCTTATTATTTATTATGCTAGTTTTATGTTTAAATAGGGATGTGTTATACTATCCTAAAAGAGGATAAATACATATTCAAATTGGATTAAAATTCTGTGGCCTTTCACTCGTTTATGTCTTTAGTCAAGTTGCTTGTCAAGTTTCAGTTAAAAAGTACTATTTTAAAGTATTATTATGATCTCTAAGTTTGCTCATATTTATACATTACCCGTTAATAGATAAGGTCTATAGACGTTATTGTTAATTATAATAAATAAGATAATTGGTTGTAAGTGGATATAAGCAAATTGGGGTATATATGATTATGAAACTCACTTAAATATAAATTGTTCAGTAATTATCTCTTTGAATGCTAATAAAATTTTATATATTGAGATATGTGTATGCTGCAATAGGTGTAGTTTTATAGTGGTGTGCAAGGGAAATCACCACTAACAGTATTGTTAATCATAGAACCTAAATAATTGTTTTAATAATAAAATTTAAAATTTTACTTATTTATATATTTATCTTTAGTTTTTTTTTTTTAATTTGGCTACCATTGTTGAAAGTGTATTGGGAGATATTCGTGGTTTGTGGTTGGGATTGTTCACTGATATCTGCTACGAAGAAAACTTGGGCCTTCATGTTAAGCATGTGCTTCCGCTCTTTAAACAATTTTCAAGCCAGTTACAATTTTAAACTACTATATATATGTTTGTTTGTTTCTTGGACCACACCCTTTTGACGTTCAGAGGTTACTCTTGGCTACGTGCTCAGAAATCGTTCCTGGCTTGAGGGGACCGTATGGGATGCCGGGGGTTTGAACCACGGTCGGTCCTAGGCTAGCACTTGCAAGGCAGACACCTTACCTCTAGAGCTATCGCTCTAGCACAAATATATATATTTAAAAAAAAGTTAAATAAGCTTTACCACTTTTCAATTAACAAAAATAAAACTTGGAAAAGTTCAGTAATCACCAATACAGTGTACTATTTTAACTAAAATAAATATTTAGATCGTTAGTCCATTGTTTTGCTATTTTTTTCAGTGCAACATATGTAGCACAATTAAATTTTTAAACCAAATATAAGTACTATTCTTTCTATTCTATATAAAATTAATTTATCTACACAGATACTTATATCTTGCTTTTGCTTGTCCATAATAATAGAGCCTATTTATGCTCTATGGAAGCAGGTGGAAGGGCTATCTTTCCTTCAGGATTTCTTAATCTTATGATTTTATGAGTTCTGGTAGATAAATCGCCTTGGTACTTTGTTCAGCTCTTTATACTAGTAATTTTAAGTGGCATATGCCATGATAAATTATGTCTTTGGCCAACATAAGGCACACATGTAAGCCTGACATGTGAACTCATTGGACAAGAGAATAAATCTCTCACACAATTGAATACACAACTGAAGAGTTTGTTTGAAGCAAGCCAAAGCAAAACAAGTATAAAGACATGTACATGGCTACATGTTAAATTTTTTGATTAGGGTATCTTGGATCTTCATCCTATATATCTAACATTTTACTAACCAAACAGTGTGTGCTAACTATGAAAGCAAATTCTGAGCTTTATATCATATTAATGCTCCAGTCAGCTTTGTGATACTGGCTTCAGCAGGTATCAGTAGGTCACATTGGAAATCTGGCTTTCTGCATTATGTACAAAACTTTTAATTCAAATGTAATATGTTTGTAGTTGTATTATGTAGGAGTTTTAAAAATGTATAGTGTCCTGCACTTTAAATAAGATCCATTAGCAACTTCCAGATACTATTAGCCCAGGAAACGACTTTTGGTTCCCAGATGTTTGTACAATTTTTTTTCTCTAATTCCCATGATTGCCACTGAGTAGTTACACCTCCTTTACCAAAATGAATAATACATCACACTTAAACTGACATCTCACTGGAGACGAGTGCTTCAGCAAGGCCTCAGAGAGCCCAAGCTGTTGAAAATGAATGGATATTAAAGTGAAATATTGGGCCACATTGTGGAGCATAGCTTGTTGCATAAGAATACTAAAATGATGTTATTGGCAAGTTGCAGAACACAATAAGGAGAAAATGATTATAACAGCTAGTAGAAAGTGACATCTTAAGAAAAATTCATCTATTATCTTAAAGAGCCTTTTCATGATTTTAACCATTTCCCCACTGCTGTGAGAAAAATATAAATCTTTTTTTTCAGCCTTATATAGGTAGCATTTTTATCTTTTATAAATATGCTTTCAAAACTTAGATCTATTTGTGTTTCTATAATTGATGAGGTAAACTTTACTGAGATCAGCATTGAGTGAAACAAATATTTGCATATTGCATTTCTTGAAGGAGATTATGAAAACAATTACTTGGTCATGTAACTTTAAAGGTAAATTTTATGGCACATAGTTTTTTTTTATCATAATCAAGCATTTTCTACTCAAGCAGTTAAGTGATTCAGAGCAAGGCCATATACAATAACATTAGAGAAAAAAATCTCATTTGGCTCAGACTTGGAAATGTACCTCTCTGGAATTATATGGACACTTTTTAAGATTAGGCTAATTTAGGGCTACAAATTTTGTTAATATTTTCCATATAGAACAGAGTATTTTATTTGTAAGTCAATAAGTTATGAGACAATTTGACCTCTTATTTTAAAAATAAATAAGGCTAACAGAGAATATTGCCAAGAAGTTTAAAATTATGTGTTTTAATAATCTCCTTTGCTAAAAAAAATACTCATTAAAAGGCTTCCAGGATGTTTTATTTTTACTGGACTAAAACTTTTATACTACAGAGCTAAAAATTTTTTATCTGGGATGGTTGAAAATATGAAATGAGGAGGGGATTGAATTAATTTGTTCTCTGTCTCAGCTTATATTGGATTCATCTATAGAAATTTTAAAATGACTGCACATTTTCAGCATCTGTGGTAAAACTGGTACAGAGATAAAGCTTGTGTACCATGATTTTAAAGCTTCTCAATGTTTCTAATTTATAGATAAAAATGAGAATAACTGGATTTAGAATGCAGTAATAAAAACCATTTTTCCAAGAGTGGGACAAACAAGGATCCTGCAAAGACATGATGAACTCATTCTTTTCTGGTTGAATCACCACGAACCTCTTACACCTCCTTCTCTTTCCTGCTGGTGACTTCCATTTTTTTCACCATTCTGTAATATATAAAGATCTTCTAATATTTTGAAAATGTCTTATTGAGCTTTTAAAATATGTACAGCACAAATATTTACCTTACTAATAAATAATTGTGCATAAGCTTCACTTTATTGTGCTTCACATATACTGTGTGTTTTTTATTTTCTGTTTTGTAACCAATGGACAATGTTATGTTATTGAGTATATCTGAAGCTATTTCCCTAATTTTTATTTCTCTGTCATATTTAGTAATTTTCACATTTCAAACATTTCATTTTTATATTATAAATATATGTTGTCAATGATCTAGCTGCTATGTAACTGTTTTTTTGGTACCACAAATTGTGCCCATATAAGCTGACAAACATATTACTATTGTTTGTATTCTGACTACACTAACTGGTTGATCCTCTATACTTCCCTTTCATTCTTTGTTCTTTCTGTTAATGGAGTCACAATAAAATCATTACATATTTTTATATTATAGATTTACAAATATCTATCATTAATATTACCAGGCTAACAACTATGTCAGTTAATTTGTAAACCATCTTTCAAAAATACTTAAATAAAACAATCAACTAAAAATTGAAATTCAGGGGCCGGAGAGATAGCATGGAGGTAAGGCATTTGCCTTTCATGCAGAAGGTCATTGATTTGAATCCCGGCGTCCCATATGGTCCCCCGTGCCTGCCAGGAGCAATTTCTGAGCATGGAGCCAGGAATAACTGCTGAGCATTGCCGGGTGTGACCCAAAAACCACACACACACACACAAAAAAAAAAAAAGAATTGAAATTCAGTAGGGTTATCATGGATGAGGACAAAAAGTATTTGGTAGAGGGCAAGTAAGAATCTGTAGATTTGGAAAACTGATCAGAAACAGGAAAAAGAAAAAATGGAGAAGATTTTTTTTTAGGTAAGAAATAAAAATAAAAAAGAAATTTTATCATACTTTCTAAAACTGAAATACTCAGTAGATTTTTATATGTGTTAAATAGGTCAAATTGATAAAATTATCATCTGCAGGGGCCGGAGATATAGCACATAGCACAGCGATAAAGTGTTTGCCTTGCATACAGCTGATCCAGGATGAACAGTGGTTTGAATCCCAGCATCCCATATGGTCCTTGTGCCTGCCAGGAGTGATTTCTGAGCGCAGAGCCAGGAGTAACCCCTGAGCACTGCCAGGTGTGACCTAAAAACAAACAAAAATTATTATAATCTGCATCACCAGTATATGACAATATACTGTTTCAAATACAATTATAGCCATTAGTGTATTTTAATCCAAAGCAAATGAAAAGTTACTTCTTAATTATAATACTATCTTGCTTGCCAAACATCTTAAAATTATTTAATTTATAAAATACTGAGCAAAAACTAAAAAATAGTTCTGCTATTTTACTCAATTAATTTTGTATTATATTTCAGGATAAAATGTTCCATTTCACATTTTAGAGATATCATTTTCAAAGTAATGAAGTGAGTGCTTATTTTATAGGTTGATAGATTACAGGAAGCCACAAACATTCTGGGTTAACAAATAAATCTAAACTATCTTAAGTCACACAGATTTTTCTTACCTATTGCTTCATTATAAAATTGATTGTGAAGGGGTGGTGATGCTTCTTGAATCTTATCCAGTATCCTAGCTTAATTAGAAAGCCATGTTTTTAATACAACATGTCTTTAAAGTAGTCAAGATAGCAGATGAGTCTGAAGCAAATTAAAAGCTAACAAGCCCAATTAAGAGAAGAGAGCATGTTTGATGACAACAACACTTCAAATATAAAGATAAAACAAGAAGTTATATCCCTATGGCAGCACAGTATATCACATTTGTCTGTTTCCATTTTTAAGGAAAACTATTATCCCTTTCTAATAGTCTCATCAAGATAAAGATTCTTATAGAATGTTAAGTGTGTTCTGCATTATTTTGTCTATGTTTTTATATTGCCTTTCTAGTTGAAAATATTTTTATGGTCTTGTAGCACATGAAGGTCATAGTGTTCATATTTACTCCTCTCTAGCAAAAGTGATTTTCTGACATTTTCTCTTGTAATAATCTAAGTATACCTTGGTATCTAACTAACTAGGCTATAAACTGTGCATTGGTGGCCTTACACCTTATATCTATGATTTTGTATCATTGCTCTATCAGGTGTCTCAAACTCGCGCAAACAGCCCTCCATACAATATTTTGTGGCCCTGCCCTAGAGGAATCTTTTTTGTTTTGTTTTGTTTTAGTTGTTGGGTCACACCCCCCAATGTTCAAGGCTTACTACTGACTTTGTACTCAAGGATCACCCCGACTTTGCCTCCTGCGGCCCCCAGGTAAATTGAGTTTGAGATCCCTGCTTCAACCTTTTTTGCAAGAGCATACTTTTTTCATGAAAAAACATAACGAGGCACACCACCATTAGAAAATGTTAAAAAAAAATTTACTCTGTGCCTATACTGACTATATATAAAGTAATTCTCTTGAATAGGAATAAAATAAACACAAAGAAATTGTGTTTATTATAAACTTTATTATAAAATAATCTATTGATTGGTTTATTTGTGAGGCAAAGCCACATGTTATGGATTAAATTAGAATTTTTTCCATGGCACATAGACAATATCTCAAGGCACATTATGTGCCATGGCACAGTGGTTGACAAATGTTGCTCTAGATGGACAAATCAAATCAAGCATATATTGCAGCAGACTGTGAGCAACCTTACTTGTATCAGAGACAATGGAATAATTTTCATTTCATCTATTAGTCACTCAGTATTGGTATAAGACCTCATTGGTAGTTGGTGGGATCAGAATTTCCTCTTGAGCAACGATCAGAAATTTTTGGTTGAAAAGTTGATTCCATTAACCTTATCAAGAAGTTCTGAGAAAGTCACAGGAATATCTCTGATTATTTTGAAGAAGAATAAGAATAAAATTAGTAAAGAGCTAGGCTCTTTGACCATCAAAAATATTTTTCTTAGCAAAATAAGAAAATGCTTTGTTTACCTGCTTTTGTCTCTAGAGCTCTGTGTAAATATTTTATTATTTTCACAATCATCAGATCTTACTCTTTTATTTCATATCACATAGACATTTCAGTCCTCTAGAATTTCCACCTCACCCTCAGTCCTCTAGAATTTTTATATTTTAATGGCAATTTGTACTGATCTAGTTTATATATTACCTCATTGATAGGCAGATAATAGTCACATCAAAAATGTCCATCACATGACAACTGTAAAACCAACTTCTTATTTAAAAGGCTCATGATACTTCTTGGCATTTTTAATAATTATCAATATTTTTTGTGTTTTATCACTTATTCAGTATGCTAAGTATATTGGGCTATTTCTGAACATTTCTGATAATTTACTTGATCCTTTTTAAAAATATATTCAGTACATTTTTACTCACAAGAAAGATGCATAGGTGAAGGGTGTTATATATTGTATAACTGAAACTCAATCATGTACAACATTATTACTGTGACAAAAACACTGCATGAGTAGCCTTGTAACCTCAGTGTTTAAATAAAGTAATTAAAACCTGCACACATATGAACATTTATTATTATTCTTGTGGATCAAAAACTATTTCAGGAAGGTCTAATCATAGTTTTTATTATTTATCTTAACGGATATGTAAAACCTGAACTTTGTAGGGCACCTATAATTTTATAGAGCATATTTTGGGTCATAATGGTTATTAAAACCTACAAATAACTATGGGAGTAGAGAAACTAATTTCAGAAAATTTTAAATAAAAAAATTTCTATCAGATATTAAACTTTGCATTTTAATTGTCTGAGTAAACATAATTTCTAAGGGTATTAAAATGAAGAAATAGTCAAAAATGCCTTTTAGTTAGGGTTTTCTATATTTTATACATTAAGAACAGTTAAAATTTTGAATAGGAGCCAGAAAAATGGTTCTCAGGATAATGCATATAATTTGTATATCTAAATATATCCTAGTTCAATCGTTGATATCACATGGCTCCCTAACCCCAGCATTACTAGGAACAACCCTGATGTCAAATACAGAACCAAAAATCACCACTAAGCATCATTATGTTTAGCCCCCAAGTAAACAAAATAATCAAATAAAATTAAATTTGTCTTCATTTTAATTTTGGGTGTGTGTGTACCTCTCAGAGATTAGGGATTTCTTTTTGCCCATTTTAATAAAATGTTTTAAAATAATTTCTGCTGTTTATTAAAGTTTGATGGAGAAGGAAAGTGAAGATTCATATTTCAAAGTAAATAATACATAAAATAATTTAAATAATTTTTAATTAATATTACCCTTACAGAAATATCTTTTCATAAATAATCACAGATTTACCAATAAAATATTAAATCTATAATGGTGCTTAAATGAGTTGTTTCTTTTTTATTAAATATAATTTTTATTTTAATCATAGTGGCTTACATATCATTGACAATAATATTTTAGGTACATATTAACGTAAAATCAGGGCAATTCCCATCACCGAATTGTCCTCCCTCCACCTCCGTTCCCATCCTTCTTTCCATAACCTCTTCCCTTACCCACAGGGCTGCTAGAATAAGTGATCCCCTCTGTGCCTAGCTTACTACTTAGTGGTCTTACACCTATTTGGTCTTGGTACCTCCCTTATCCCCCCCCAATTGGGAGGTGGGACTAGATACTTCAACTTATGCAGTTTTGTTTGAAGAAGAGAAAAGTAATAACCTGGAGAAAAAAAAAGAAAAAAAGAATCAGATACTCCGGAAATGGGCGGAGTCCTAGAGGCTTTCATCCTTGGTTTGAGAGACAAAGGGGAAAAAGAAGGTGAAACACCACAACAGTACATAAAGAACTGTCAAATAAAATATCCAGTGCGCATTCCAAAAAATAAACAAACAAAACAAAACGAAAAGGGTAAGCACCATATAAAAGCCATGGTATTGACATAAAAAAAATGTGGCAGAGCACATAGGAAAAGAAGATAATAAATAAATAAATATAAATGGAGACATCCACTTCAATAGCCAAACCACAACAATGAAATTAACAAAAAAATAGATAAGTAAATAATAATAAAAATTTTGTTTTGTGCTTTTTTTTTTTCCTCCTGCAGATGCACAGTAAATATTGGGGTCATTTGAAAAGGAATTTCCTTTGCCTAAGAGATACAGGGTTTCTCCACCCTTGAAGTTATTGTCATGGGATTAACTATAAACTCCTTTCAGGTTCATTTACTCTCCCCTTGGTGTTTTTGTGGTGTATGGAAGACTTCTGCTTCGTCCTGGGTGATAACATCAAACCTCTGTATCTAGAGGTTTCAGTATCTGCATGAGTCAAGGAGTTGAACTTATGATTATGTCTTTTTTTGTGGGTCTAGAAGTTCTGTTCCCTCAGTGTCATTTTAATCTGTCTTCTGTGGTTGGCGGTAAATGAGTTGTTTCTATATATTATAATTACAGTCATCAGAATTCTCAAAAATTAAAAGAAAAACAGGTTTTGAGGTTTTTTACCTTTGACCCATATTATTTTAGTACCATATTAAACAACAGTAAACTCAAAATGACTAAATGACTTGTGAGTATATCTCAAACATGTAGTAAGATTTTAAGTATAATGTTTTATTATGATCATTGTGAGAAATAATGTTAATGAAATAGAAAATAAGATTTAGGTTATAATATGAATAGTATAACAAAGAAATAAATTCCCAACAAAGTTTAATAAAAATATCATAAAATCACTGCAGCTATTGCAATACCAGTGTAACTCTTAGCAATATTAGCTATACAGTCACTGATTTTTATGAAATTGCTTCCAAACAATAGACACTTATTATACACTATCTGAATGTGACAATATTGTTAAATTAATCTACTCAACAACTATGATTTTTTTGTTTTGTTTTGTTTTGGGGCCACACCTGGTGACTCTTGGGCTACACCTCCTATGCACTCAGAAATCACTCCTGGCTTGGGTGACCTTATGGATGCCTGGTTCGAACCCAGGTCCATCCTAGGTCAGCCGAGTGCAAGGCAAATGCCTTACCTCTGTGCTATTTCTCTGACCCCAACAACTGTGATTTGGTACTAAGTTGTATTTTCAAATGTTCCTCTTTTTATTAATTTATCACTAGCCTTAATCACTGTCAAGTGTATTGTATAACTCAATATATCTATACATCTCTCATTTTCATCAATCTCTTTTGGCACTTCTAACTTTAATTTTTCTTTTTTTTTTTTGATGTTGAAATCTTTTTTTTTTTTTAATAAAATCTCTTTAAGGGGGCAGAGAGGTGGCGCTAGAGGTAAGGTGTCTGCCTTGCAAGCGCTAGCCTAGGATGAACCATGGTTCGGTCCCCCAGCGTCCCATATGGTCCCCCAAGCCAGGAGAGATTTCTGAGCGCATAACCAGGAGTAAACCGTGAGCGTCATCAGGTGTGGCCCAAAACAACAACAACAAAAAATCTTTATTTAAGCACCTTTATTACAAACATGATTGTAGTTGGGTTAATTAATTTTTCAATGTCATTTAATTAGTGTAGCTGAGAGGATGGAATGATATTACAACACTATAGCAGGTAATATGCTTGCTATATATACTTTCTACAAAGTTTAGATTCCAAGCACCCCGATTGGTTCGCTGAATCCTGCCAGAAGAGATCCCCTGAATGTTGAACCAGGAGTAAGCCTTGAGTACTGCCAAGGTTCGGCTAATAAATTTTCGAACAGGGAACCTTTCCCATGTTAGGCGAACGTGATAACCACTACACTACAGAAACCTGCACTAATTTTTTTTTAAATAAATGATTTAACATAAGAAACCT
This sequence comes from Suncus etruscus, assembly GCF_024139225.1. NCBI lineage: Eukaryota > Metazoa > Chordata > Mammalia > Eulipotyphla > Soricidae > Suncus > Suncus etruscus. The sequence continues at coordinate 35,407,403 of NC_064852.1, forward strand.
AATTTAGTTGAGGAATAAACTGAATTACATTCTTTGATCATAAAATTTGGTTTAATTTAAAGTGATACTATAAAATATAGGTTCTTAAATGACTTTTTACCAGATAAAACTTAGCTCTGAGGGAAATATCTTTAAAACATGAGTGAAGCAGTCTGATATTTGCTGATAGGGAAAGGCATTTGACTCTCATAATTTATATGGGCACCACAATCTTTCAATCAAGTTTCCTCTTTTTATTGCTGGTCAATGCTGTTGAAGGCTGGAGACTTTATTGAGAGGTACTAATAAAATTATTTTAGTAATAATATATGCAATTATTGGCAGGTTATTTAACATACTGCTTCTCTGAATAACTCTGGGAGGTGATTGCTTTCACTCACCTACTTTGTTTTGCACAAACAATTCGGCATCTGGGAAGTATTTATACACAGATGAAAATCCATTAACTCTAGAAAGAGGAGAATCTTGAGAAGTAATATGAAATATGTTTCCTTCCTCTTATTCCCAGACACTATTGATCGTTTTAAAACTAAGACATTAAGACTTGAGTTTGATCTTACAACTAAGGGTGAGAGTATTGTCTCTAACAAGTCAATCTTCTGCCCCTGAGTGGCCATCAATCTGATTTGTGTTGCAAGACTTTAACCTTGCCATTTTTTGATACAGCAAAACATGGTATGTAGCAAAGATATAACTATGAGGAAAAAAATATGAAGGACTCCCTCATTTTCTGGGACTGAAACATTATGATGTCTTAGGTTGTAAAGAAATGATGCTGGATTTTGTTAAAATCCTTCAAAATGAGTTAAGAATATACCTTATTTTTAATTCTATCCCTCAGGAACTAAGGTAGACAGTCTTACCAACACATATATGAACTTCTTTACACCTATTTTGGTATGTAAATTATCAGGGATTTTATGGTAATGAAAAATAAAATTTGCTTCATATATGTTTTACTGATTTTTTAAAAACAGAATTCCACTCAATTATTTTAGATTACTATGATATGTATATATTTTACAGACAAATATACTGAAGAATATTTGTTGCTTATCACATTTACTAGGTAAAGTTAGGATTTCTCACTGAAGAAAGGATGCTCTTTATCATATCATAAACTTAGTTTCTTGAAGACTAATGTTTTGTTTTAGCTTCTATTTCATGTCTTATAAAATCCACACTGAAAAAAATATGGAACTCTTTACTCACGATTTATTAAGACCATTTTATATCTGTGGAAATATTTGAAGGTTGTGTGGATATGTATATGCAAATCTCATTCATTTATAATCTTTGAGAGGTTTAACTAATGTAGTGGCTCTAAGTCTAATACAGAATCTTAGTCAAATAAGACACCTTATGTAAAAAGTTTTACTTGTTTGTCCTAATTATGTCTGTATATAAGGGTTTAGATTCATTTTACTAGTCTAGTAATAGTGTCATACTCTGTGATTTTCTTATATATAATCTGATGTATTGACACTATTCATGATCTGAGGAGAAATTTTCCTGAATGTTCATAAACTATTATGAAAATTGGCTGAATGAAATTTTAGATAGATGTGGCTTTTGCCATTTAAACTTGTTAAAACTGTATTTGAGACAAAAGGTTTTATCACTCTCAATATTTTCTAAGTATATGAATTCACCACATTTCCAGGGCTTGGTCCACCTGCTTTTCTCTTTCTAGAAAGCCTTTTTCTCATAGTTTACTGTGAATATCATTTATCCCTTCAAGGACATCACTATTTTGATCACATTCCCATTTTATTAACTCGTGAGTTTTCTGATATAGCTGCATCTTATGAGTCTGTAATTATCAATGCATAGAGTTATGAATCATGTAATGAGTTGTTCGATTGGAACACAGATTGTAGAAAGTACTTGTTTTTATCTCTGAAGTCTAAGAACTTATATAGTGTATTTTATAGTCATTAGATCTCACAATTAGAGCTAAACAAATGATATTTCTGAAATTAAATGGAGACTGGGGTGCTTCACAAAGAGAAAGATATTTCTCAAGGCAACAGATTACTGAGCATCTGTGTTCTACTGAGATAACTAGAGCATTGAAGGAAGATTTGCAATCTTCCTTTAAGACAAAATCATTGCTGGCAAACTTTTATGAACAAAACATCACAGCAGATTATATAAGAAGTTAAAAGAAAAGACTATCTGAGATCATTTAAAGGATGACTACATTTAATTGCAAAGTTCCTTGACATATGAAATAATTTATATTAGTTCAGCAATTTTTTTTGGGGGGGGCACACCCGGCCACGCTCAGGATTTACTCCGACCAACGTGCTCAGAAATCGCTCCTGGCTTGGGGGACCATATGAGGGATCGAACCAAAGTCTTTCGTAGGTCAGCTGTGCAAAGCAAACGCCCTACTGCAGTGCCACCGCTCCAGCTCCATAGTTAAGCAAATATTTTAACAAGTCCGAGCCATGTTTTCATACTATATGTCTTTTTATTTTAATTAGATGTTTTGAAATGCTTAGTAAAATTCTGTACTCCCTGAAGATCTGTCACTTTCTTTAAAATACATCTTTAGTGTGTCTTTGTATCATAATAAGAACCAGTGCTGAATGATTTTAGACTGATCCTTTTAAACTTTTTATACCTCCAGATTTATGGTGAGAACAATGGTTAAAGAATACTGTTCTGCAGGTCATAAGATAATGGGGATATTCCAAGGGCAAAAGGGTGACTATCTCATAAATGTATGCTCACAGCAAAGACTATAGAATCTGTCATATGACAGGAAGACCACAAGAAGAGTACACTTTTGAGGGGGGATAACTGTAATAAACTGAGAAATTTTTATTCTAGATCAAAATTTGGAAAATTATGAAAATAGACTAAGTCCAACCTTCCACTTACTTTCTCACAGTTTTTGAGTCAAGATTGATTTTGACATTTTAAAAATAAAATTTAATTTTGGTTTAGGTACCATGGTTTACAAGTTTCATTAGTATTTATACACAAATATTTATACACAATATTTACACACAAATATTCCAACACCAGAACCTCTACCCAAGTGCTTCCCTACATCATCAAGGATAATATATTTTATGAAATGTGGAGATGATATACAACTAAATTTTTGGATTTCATAATAAAATTAATGTTTTATTTTCTAGTATTTCTTTTCATTCTTTTTAGCTGTTTTAGTATGAGAATTTTTTTCAAAGAACTTTGAGCTACTGATTTGCTGATACTTGAGTTTTATCAAACACATAACATTGTAGCATCAATTTAAACACAAGTGTCAACTTCCTTCAAATTTTAATATATAAAGTTGTTTAAAAAACAACTGAAGCCATTAATTAATATGTTACCTGCTTACTGCTGTGCAGCACTGATAAAATCAATGCATTTTCAAAGAGCTTGCTTTTTCCGCTGACCTAAAAGACTTAGTAGTAGTTTACTAAAGACCTGTTGAGTGGTCAAGAATCTCCTTCACAGGTATGAGGATATTAATTTGATTCCCCCACTTTTCCCTGCCTGCTGAATATTATCTCAACAGCAGCACTTTTTGTTAATGTTTATGTAATTTTCTTTTTAGTTATTTATTTATTAATTAATATGGTTACATGGTTATTCATAAGAAAGATTTCCCCCCAAAGTTCCAAACTTGTTCATGATTCTGTTTCAGATACACAATGTACAACACCCTAACACCAATGCTCATTTCTCTTAAATAACGTTCCAAGTTTCCCTCTCACTACCACCCTATTCACTCCCCTGCTTGTCTCATATTCTCTCTCTTTTTCTTTCTTTTCCTCTCTCTTCTCTCTCTAGTCATCTCTCTCTTCCTTTTATTCACCTTTTTTTGTTTGTTTTTGGGACTCACCAAGTGATGCTCAGGTGTTACTTCTGGCTATGCACTCAAAAATTGCTCCTAGCTTGGGAGACCATATGGGACACCCAGGGGATCAAACCTTGGTCTGTCCTAGGTCAACATGTACAAGGCAAATGCCCTACCACTTGTGCCACCACTCCAGCTCCTATTTACTTTTATTTGCAGTATTACTACTGAAAGGATATCACGAGTACCACTTTACCACCTTTCAGCACCAGCTCTTATCCAGATTGCTCATTTTATTGTCATAGTGTCCGTTTTCTGTTCTAACTGTACTCCCTAGCTATTTGTGGCAAGCTTCCTACCATAGATTAGTCCTTCTGACCCTCATCTCTATTGTTTCTGGTTATTATTACTATCTTATATGCTATCATTTTATTATTTCACAAATAAGCACGATTATTCTGTATATCCTCCCCTCTCTGATTAATTTTGCTCAGCATAATACTATCTACATATCTACATAAATATGTATCTATCCAAGTATAAGCATACTATACTACATACATGTAAGTATATGATACTATAAGCATACTATACATATAAGCCTACTATACTACATACATATCTATAATATAAGCATATTATACATATAAACATACTATGCTATATACATATTTATCCAAGTATAAGCAAAATTTTTGCTTACTATTCCTAACAACTACATTAATTTCTATTGTGTCTATGTGCCAGTTTTATTTTTCATATCTGTCTGGGCACTTGGGTTGTTTCCAGGTTCTGGCTACTGTGAATGAATATAAGAATGCAGAGAGCTTTCCTGCGTGGTGTTTTGGGGTTCCTAGGAGTGGTATTGCTGTCTCATATGGAAGATCATTTTCTAGATCTTTGAGAAATATTTAGGTTGGATTCAAACAAGGCTGGACCAATCGACATTCCTACCAAAAGTGAATGAGAGTACTTTACTCCCCACATCTGTATGAACATTGTTTTATCTTATACTTTGTGGTTTGTGCCAAACTCTAGTACCATCTCTCTGAGATGATAATTCAATGTTGCTTTGAGATTTGCATCTCCCTGATGATTAATAATGTGGAGACTTTTTTATGTGCCTGTTGGTCATCTGTATTTCATCTTTAAGTAAATGTTTGTTTATTCATTCTTTCCATTTTGAATCTGATTATATTTTTTGTTTGATAAGCTCTACTAGTGCCTTATATATCTTAAGTAATAACCCCTTATCAGATGGGTAGTGAGTGAATAGTTTCTCCTATTATATTCTAGTTAACATTTTCTTTGAGGTGCAGAAGCTTAGGTTATGTATTTCCATTTATTTATCATTGTTTTTCCACTTGTGTTTTATTATCCTTGAAGATGTCTTCAGCTTCAATGTCATGGAATGTTCTGCCTAAATTTTCATCTATGTATTTTACGGCTTCAGGTCTGATATCAAGATCTTTAATCCATTTTGTTCAGCAGCAGCACTTTTATTGGTCATCTCAGACACCACTGCAAAATATGTTATTTCTGGATCAACACAACCAAAGGCGTAACAGCAGGACAAATGAGATGTGAGTACCCCAGAGAGAACATAACTAAGACTATAAGTATTTCCATAAAATGTGCGACCATTTCAAGCAATTTCACCATGTGTGCATTTATTGCAATGAATATGTGACCTTAATCATTGCAACCATCACAGCAAATGAGCTGTAAAAAAAAAAGTTCTATAAAGAAATTAAAAAAATTAAAGATGATTCATTGCCAATCATATCTTTAAGAGACTTTTCTAGTGTTTCTCCCATTTCAAGTCATCTTGAGAGTAATGCAGACTTAACTAGAACTTCAATCCTATAGCAGTTTGTGATAGGATCATGTTTGTCAATTTGTTCATTTTATAGAGAACATCCCCAGCAGTGTTTTGGGGAATTTTGGCCTACTCCTGGCAGTGAGACTCTGACACTGCAGTGCTCAATATATTGTGATGTTGATGCTATTACCATGGCTGACTTGATGATGTTCAGACACCTACAGGGTGTCAAGTAGTGAACTCGGTATCTTGCATATGCTAGGCATTCTCTCCCCCTTTGAGCCAAAACCCTTGGTTCTGCACATATGTGGTTATAGCAGAAAGCTAATGACTGACTCCATTCTGGAGTTTCTGATAGATTTAGATTGTGTCATAAAAATAGCCAAAAATTTAATGTAGCTTTCATTTGTCTTGCATACTTCAATAAATAAGAGTGAATTAAAAGTGTTCTTTGGAGACCTATGAGTATGTCAAGGAGATAATAGAAATTTGTTAAGCCAAAGTATTTTCATTTCCAGTAACCTGCTAATTATTCTTAGTTGTCATCTGCTTTCACCCATTAAAATGATTTTTAATATCCATCCAGATAAAGGGTAGATATAGATTAGAATAATAAATTCAATATTTGGCTTTGCCTTTCAAAACAGCTTCTCAGACTCAATCAGCTATGCTCTCTGAAGCTTAGTAACTTGTAAAAAATAATGGATGTAACATTTCATTATAACATTAAATACTTTCCAGGTGTGATCATTATAAATTACTATCTATCTATCTATATATATATATATATCAAGTACATTTGGAAATATCTTCATAATATATTGTTTTCCTTTTCTCCTTAAGCCTTAGTCTGAGCTTAGATGGTGAAAATGGTGAGTGATATTTAGGGTATTATAGAGAAAAAGATCTTAATCCTCCAGAAAGGCTTAAAATGCAACAGTTTTCTAAGATCAGATACACTTAGCACCAGATATTTTTAGGACAGCACATAAAATTAAGATGTTGACTACTTAATGTTTTCATTTTACAGCTATTTACCAACTTATGTAGGTATATTTCTGTGGATTTCAGTAGTCACAGAAACAGAAATCTCTGTAACCCATAACAGCATCCAGCATCTCATCTCTCATTCATCTTGTTCTATGGTGGCTCTTTTCCACTTTTGATACTCTGCCCTTCTGCTCTTCTATTCTCATACTCTGCCATTCTCACCTTTATAAAATGACTGGTTTTACTATCAGGGACACCTTTGTTATTTCTACTATCTAGTTGATTATGTGCTAGTTGATTAAGGCTGTTCAAAAAACTCAAAGATAACATGGAACAAAATTCCCAAGATTCAAAAGAATATGAGCAAATAATTGAGAAAATATCAAAAATAAATAGCAGCACACAAAAACATAGTAAGTGCAATGAAAACCTCACTGGAAAGCCTCACCAGCAGAGTAAAAATGGTTAAGAACAGATTAGTGAGCTGGAAGATGAGTGATATAACAACTTCATTCAGAAGAAGAAATTGGAAAAGATTCTTAAAATAAATCAACATAAGATTGATAATATCCTAAAAATAAGTGAACAGACAACAATAAGCATTTGGGATAAACCTAAAAAGAACAACATAAGAATAATTGGGATCCCAGAAACACAGGAAGAAAATCCCTATGAAGAAGTAACAGTCAAAGACATGATTTCTGATAAATTCCCAGAGTTGAAGAACACTTGCACCCACATTTTGGACTTCCAAGGCGTATCAGCTAACATACCCTCCAAAATAATAAAAAATAAAAAATAACTCCCAAATCACAAAAATGAGAAGCATTGATAGAGATAGAATACTAACAGCAGCAAGATCAAAAGGAAAAGTACATACAAGGAGACAAACTTAAGATTTACATCATATTTATCAGAAGCAACACTTCAGGCCCAGTAGCAGTAGTAGGATATAGTGACAAAAAGTTAAAAAAAAAAATAAATGCCTTGCCAAGAAAAAGTCACCCAACTGGATTTTCATTGAGTTGGACAGAAGGATACACAACTTCACATATAAATAGCATTTCACAAACTTTACACAATCAAAACTGATATATACATATTTATTTTGGTTTTTGGACCAGACCCAGTGACTCTCAGGGGTAACTTTTGGATATGTGCTCAGAAATCACTCTTGGCTTTGGGGAACCATATAGATGCTGAGATTGAACCCAGGTCTGTCCTGTGTCAGATGCATGCAAGGCAAATGCCCTGCAGTTGCACTATCTCTCCGGCCCAAAACCGATTTTAAAAGAAAAACTGAAATCTCTAGGGCAAGATATAACTAATAAGCAAACAAAACTCCTACATAAGAATGACATTAAATCCCATGACAAAATTTTCACTCAAGAACAATGAACCAGAGACTGGAGCAGTGGTGCAAGCAGTAAAGCATCTGAAGTTACATCCCCTGGCGTCCCATATGGGCCCCCCAAGCCAGGAGCAATTTCTGAGTGTATAGCCAGGAGTAACCCCTGAGTGTCACCAAGTGTAGCCCAAAAACCAAAAATATAAAAAAGATCAATGAACCAAATACACCAGTTAAGAGACACAGAGGGACAAAATGAATCAGGAAATTGAATCCAATATTTTTCTGCTTGTTAGAAACACATCTAAATAGTCAAAAAAAAAAAAAAAAAAAACAACAGTCAAATAGCAAACACAGGTTCAAAGTCAAAAGTTGGAAGACAATCCTTCAAGCAAACAACTACCATAAAAAGGATGGAAGGAGAAACTTATATCAGAGGACATAGATATTTTGCTTAAAAGGTTATGAGACATATATAGGCATTTTATAATAATCAAGGAACATGTACATCACGAAGAATTTATACTTCTAAACATAAATGCAAACTATGAGGGTGAGCATAATATTTAACTGCTTATCTTACAAAAGATAACAATAGCAACAAATTTATAGTGGGAGACTTCAACTCTGACCTGTCACCTTTTTATAAATCAATCAGGCTAAATGTTAGCATAGATATACAGGTTTTGAAGGACGATATGGAAGAAAGTGGCTTAGGTATACATATATATCTAAGCCACTTTGTATGTATATAAATAACTTAATGGCACAGCTTCAAATTGGAAAAGGACCAACAAAGAGAACAAAATATAAGCAGGCAGAGGTAGTAATGAAAAATAGGGTTGAAATTAATAAACTATAAACCAAAGAAAAAATAAGGTAAAAGATCAATGAAGGCAAGAGTTGGTTCTTTTAAGAAATAAACAAGATAGATAAACCACTAACAAGACTCACAATGAGGAGAGAGAAACTTAATAATTAAGTCAGAAATAAAAAGGGGGTGTCATTAGAGATACTGCAGATTTTCAAAGGATAATCACAGATTACTTTGAGAATTTTCATGTGACAAAACAGTAGAACCTGTAAGAAATGCATAAATTCTTGGATTCCTTATAATCTCCCATGCTAGAGAAAGGACGGAAGAAAGGAAGGAAGGAAGGAAGGAAGGAAGGAAGGAAGGAGGGAGGGAGGATGGAAGGAAGGAAGGAAGGGAGGGAGGGAGGGAGGAAGGAAGGAAGGAAGGAAGGAAGGAAGGAAGGAAGGAAGGAAGGAAGGAAGGAAGGAAGGTGAGGGAGGGAGGGAGGAAGGAAGGAAGGAAGGAAGGAAGGAAGGAAGGAGAGGGAAGGAAAGGAAGGAAGGAAGGAAGGACGGAAGGAAGGAAGGAAGGAAGGAAGGAAGGGAGGAGAGGGAGGAAGGAAGGGAGGAAGGGAGGAAAGGGGAGGGAGGGAGGAAGGAAGGGAGGGGGAGGGAGGGGAGGGAGGGAGGGCGGAAGGAAGGAAGGGAGGAAGGAAGGGAAGGAGGAAGGAAGGAAGGAAGGAAGGAAGGAAGGAGGGAAGGAAGGAAGGAAGGAAGGAGGGAAGGAAGGAAGGAGGGAAGGAAGGAAGAGAGGGAGGAAGGGAGAAAAGGAGGGAGGAAAGGAGGAAAGGAGGGAGAAAAGAAGGAAGAAAGAAAAAGAGAAAAGAAAGATAAAGATGAAGGAAGTCAAAAAGGTTAAAAAAGAGGTTGTCTTATAGTTTGTAAATTTCAACCTTACTATAGATATACATATATATGTAGTTTGTATACATATTTATATATAAATATATTTATATACAAATTTCTATTATAAGTTATAATTAGGGTTTTTCATCCCCAGAAAGCTGGATACACATTCTTCTCCAATTCACATGGCACAAATTCCTAGATAGACTTTGTATTGGACCATAAAATATAATTCCATAAAATCAAAAGGATAGAAATCATATCAACTATCTTCTCAGATCTGGTGTGCTAAATTAAGCGAATTACAGACATAAAGAAAATATTAACAACTGGAAATTAAACAGCTCATTACTGAACAACCAGTGGGTCAGAGATGAAATCAAAGAGGTAATGAAAATATTCCTAAAAGAATTAAGAATCAATACACAAATTATCAGAGTTTATGAGATACAGCAAAAGTGACAGTAAGTGGAAAATTTAGAGTGTTGCAAGAATTTATTAGGAAGAAAGAAAGGATTTGCAATATATATATATACATATATATATTCTTATAGTTTGTAAATTTCAAACTTACTATACTAATTTTAGTGTACTGCTATGTACTTGACTATAGAGCTACATGAATAATAGGGAACCTGGTACATCTTAATAAAATAGAATTTCTAAAATATCTCCTTCTGAGTGTCCTTGGCAACCTGCTCAATCCTTTTAGAATGACCATGTCCTTGAAGACAAAGAGATAAATGTTAAAATCCGGAAACTTTTTGTCCACAAATTACTTAGGCTCAATTGTGGTAAGTGCAGCCCCTTAGTCATAAATTAGAGTGACAATCTGTGTATTGCTAGTAACTGGTGCGGAACTGCCAACAGCATTGCCATGAATGGATAAGCAAAGTTGAATTTTGAACTGCCTTGGGATATATATCCTCAATACAGGGGGCACTCTCTGAATCCTTGTTAAAAATTTTTGGCTTATATTTCCTTGAAGTCTCAAGAGGCTTAAAAATATATTAACTTCCACTACTTACTATAAGATTCATTCTTTTACATTATTTTTAATATATACCTGAGTTTCCAACTACTAGAAATAGCATCTAGTTCAGTGATTTCTAACCTTCAGTATTGTTATTTTCCCCTTTGGTCTCATAGAAAAACTGTTTATTTCTCCATGTAGGAATTTCAGGGGCACATATTACTATGTGTGCAACAAAAGTATGAACTAGTAATTGTCCAATTTCCATCTGTCTTTTAAAACCACTGGGCCTAGTTTTGGGAGCTCCATTAACTTTCACAAGTTTTGGAGATCTTTCATTCTGGAAACCATAATAATAGAACAACTGTCATATTTGATTACTTTTCCCCTAACAATTATTGAGTCCATCAAATTATCATGGGTAAAATATTTCTGAGAACCACATTATACAGTTTTAGAACATCTTCACATAAGACACATGCTTGAGTTTTCAAAAAGTTTCTTCCTATTCTTCCCTGCTTTGTTCAGGCCTTGATAGAGTATCTCTATGTTGACATTTTGCTTTGACTTTCTGGCATGCAAAAGGGATGATAAAGGTCTTCTTGGAATTTTACAGGGGACTATGTCACATATCTGGACTCATATGGCTCTTTCCACATCTGTACATTGGTAAGTATCTTCTCTTGAATCATGTGAGCTATGATAGGTTTATAGATTAGATGAATATTATAATAGCTACTTTATAATTCCAACCATGTACTAAAGAGTTACAGGAGCACTACAAATAATTCAAATGAGGCAAGCAAATTATCTTCTATTGAATTGCCAATTGAAGCATCTTTAAGTTATTTATTTCAGTACTCACATTTTCATAAATATTTTGTCTTTTGATTTTCAAAATGATCCTATGAAATTTTCAGTGAAGTACTAATGAGTCTATTTATAGATGAGAACATTGAGGCTGCAGAGTACTTGTCTGAAATAATAGAACAAGCATATAATCAGTGCTCAATCCAGAAGCTACTTGTTCAAACCTGAAATTTTAATTCTCCAGGTTTTTAATCCACACCCATTTCTAATTAAACATGAACTATTTGAATTTTCTTCCTAAGTATATAATATCTTTGTTTGTTTAGATATAGTGATTTTCACCAAGCAACACATGCTTCATGCGGAGATTATATAAAAATTCCATTGTATTCATACCAAAGAAATCCTGTTGCTGAGAAAAATTATACTACTATGTTATGTCTTTTTTTGTCTTTGATGGAGCTAGTATTTTTGAATCCAGGTGCTATAAGTGTTTCTAATTATTCATTGAATGATGGTAGCCTGCTGAATTAATAAGTATTTGATTATATTATCAAAAGAGATGAACTATTAATTATCTTAGCAAGAAAAGATATTCTTAGTCTCCTTTTCCTAGTCTTTCATTATCTTTAAAGAATGTTTATAAGCTAACTTAAAGAAATGTATTCTCAATGCAGAAAAACGTAGTACTTGACTTTCAAATAATATTGCACTAAGATACTTTAATAAGGTCACACAATTGAGCAATCATCATGAATTGAAAGAGTGTGGTATTTTGAGAGAATAGATTAAGTGATAGATACAAATAATAGATCAATAAAAAGGGGTTGGAGATCAAGAGATTTCCTGTATTGAGTAGATTGAAATACTACTCCCTTTATTAGGAGTACACAGGAAAACTTCCTTAAAATATAAGCAGCTTACTCTTGAAAGCTGGAATGTTCACATGTAATAAAAAGGATAGAAGGTGTAGAATATCTAAATGCTGAGTAAATTATTAATATGCAAGCAAAGGAACATCTGTAATAGGTTTAACTGTAGAGCAAAAATATAATAATAAAAGGGACTTTGTGACAGATTATAAAGTAGAAAAATACAAGATGAGTATGAATAAGAGAGTAGAAAACAAAGAAGAGAAATGAAAAATAGTTTAAATAATATAAAAGGTCATATAAAATAAATGGGACACTTCCTCTTTTATTTTTTTGCTTTACTTTGGAGACACATGAGTGGTTCTCAGGGCTTATTTCTGTCTCTGTGTTCAGGGATCACTCTTTTTGGGGTTTAGGGAACAATATGAGGTGCCTAGGATTGCATGCAGATTAGCCCTTTTATTTTTTACTGGCACAGATTTCTTGACTTGGACAAATCTCTAATATGAATAGTTCTTGATTTCATGTATTACAATTAAAGTAAAGGAATCTATTTTTCAATAAGAATTCAGTTATCTTATATAATTTACATAGGTTCTTACTTTTTCCTCCTATTTTCATCTATGTAGGAAAGAAATTATTGGTCATTACCCTGAACCCTGGATCCCATCTATGGAACCAGTACGGTTTTCTACACTAGCACCAGGAATCGGACTTCTGCCAGGAAGACACTAAAACTACCCTGTCATCGACTTGCTCCAGAGTGGATTTATATAAAGCCCTGACAATTTGGCAACAACAACTCCTCACTTTCAGGGCAGGGTTCCATGCATTTCCACCTAATGGTGAGATGAAACCAGAAGATGCTCCATGTCATCCTGACTTCAACATAGGATCTGTACACAAAACAGGATCTCTAGCTACAGAACTTTATATACATGACCTGGCTGTGACAACCATGATTGTGAAAAACTTTTACTGGGACCACAGAAAAAAACTTTGGAGTTAAACAATTTAGTATGCCTGGAACTTATATTTGATCTTATGACAGGATGCTTCATGGGTAAGATTTCCCTGTTTTTAGACCAAAGGTTTTTCCTTACTATGCTTTCCTTATTCTTCTGTGCCTATGCAAAACAAACACCCCCAAAAAGCAAGGAAAAAAAACGTGCCACACACAAACTTTTTCATTTTTATTTTTTTTCTTTTTGATTTTTTGGGATTTTGGGAGAGAGAGCACACCCGGTGGCTCTCAGGCTTTCCTCCTGACTGCACCCAGATATCGCTCCTGGCTCAGGGAACCATAAAGGATGCCAGGAATTGAACCAGCATTTGTCTGGGGTCAGTTCTTTTATTTTTCATTTCTTATCTTTTATATCAAAGCTCCTGCTATTTTTATAGAACCCTGGAACATGGATCACTTTGTTTTGCCAAATATTTCCATATTTTCTATAATATTAAGAAGAAAGGATAGAAAAAGGCTGGGTACAGGGGTCAAGTGGCCTCAGATTCATTGATGAGGAAATAAATAAGGACAGAACTAAATATCCAAGCCAAAGTTTATGATAATAGAAACAAAAGACCTAAATTTGAACAATCTAAACTTGGAGGAGCCTGTTGTATTGGCAGGCCAGGGGGCATGGGGTGGTGGTATAGGATGTACTCTAGATCCATGATGGAGGAAGGTTGACACTGGTGGTGGGAATGGTCCTGACTCTTGTATATCTGAAATTTAACTATAAAAGGACTCTGTAGAACACAATGTTTCAATAAAATAAAATTAAAAAATAAATAAGTGCAGTTAACAAACAGGTATTCTTTTTCTCGAAAAAGATGAAGTAAACAAGTTTTCATTTTTTTTCTTCAGAAACCCTGGACACCTCAGCCTAGATCATTTAACATTTGAATTAAAACTTTATATCATCAATTCATAGGTACTTGAACTTTAACACACTGCTTCATTATTATTGAAGGGTGGCTATATGAATTACAGCTTATTTAGAAACCATGATGGGGCACTTCAAATCATAATATATTTCATTAATTTCAAAGTACTTTTCATATTTCATTGCACAACATCCTGCTTTAATAGCTAATAAAACATTCAATCTTTTATAGTTGTTTTAAATATGATTCCTCATTTTAACCTCTCTTCTTCCATTTGTCTTTCTTTTATAAACGTTTTTACTATTTTTATGTCTTCATAGTGATATGTATGTCTTTTCAAATGATAAAAATTACCATATATTGTGTTGGTGTTTTAATTTTTGTCCATAGAATATTTTTCTGAATTTAACAATATTATTAAAAATTTAACACTATTATGTAAACATTTTATTTTTATTAAATACTAATATATGAATATTTAATAATCTATATGAAACTGTGATTATTAAATTTAGAGAACTTATATTTTTATTAAAAGAGAAGAGTATAAAATCTGAGCTTTTTTTTACATTTAGACAGAAAAACTAAATAAATATTCATTGCTTTGCACATTAAAATACATTGAATAACGGTATAATTTTATCTTATTTGCCCCGATCAAGTTTAAACAGATCATATTTTTTCATAAACAGAATTTTAAATGACACAGAGATATAACTTAAAACTTAAAAATTTATTCTCTGTTGGCTCATCAATTTCTCTTAGAAGATAAACATTAGTTAGTACATAATATTTTTAAGCTTCCTCTTGAATTTTTAATTCATTTAGAAATTTCCATGGTTGATCAAACTTTATGCCTGAAGATTTTTCACCTTCTTATGTTTTATTTCAGTATATTCCCATTAGTTTTTAAAACACAGATTTACTAGATATTATGTCTACATACTACATTTATTTCTTTTCTTTTTTCTTTTTTGTATTTTTTTCAGCCACACCTGGTGATGCTCCGGAGTTGCTCCTGCCATATGCTCAGAAATCACTCCTGGCTTGGGGGACCATAAGGGATGCCTGGGGATTAAACTGAAGTCCGTCTGCTAGTGCTCTACTCCCCTCCCCCTGACATACTACATTTTTATTTTTCTAAATATTTGCTATAAACAAAAAACCTTCATTAAGAATCAAAAGGCAAGTTTGTTCTAGATCAAATTTTGTGTTATTTTTTATCTTAATAATTGTGCTGTCTCCATAGTTATGCAGCATTATAATCACTTGTTATTTTGTTTTATTTGTAAAGATATTACTCTTTAAAATGACTTTGAATTTTTAGTATATTTCTATTTTGTACCACTAATATTTGTTGATGAAAAATTTAAGAAAATCTTCCTTATTGATATTGAATTATCTCAGACCAGTTTATTTTAAATGCTATTTAACAACTCAAAGGTACTTTGTCAAGGACTCACTCATTCTATGTAAGTGTCACACTTGAAAATTCTCTATATTTGCTAGTGATATGCCTGGTTGTAGTAGTAATCTGCCTGGTTGTAGTAGTGATCATACCCAGCCAGGCATTTGAACTTCCAAAGCATGTGTTCTACTACTTGAATCATATCCTCAGCCTTTGAATTCATTGGACTACAATCATCAATGTCACATGATTTATATAAATAAACCTGTGCTAATTCTACTTTACTATTTTTTTTTTGTTTTTTCGGGCCACACCCATTTGATGCTCAGGGATTACTCCTGGCTAAGCGCTCAGAAATCGCCCCTGGCTTGGGGGGACCATATGGGACGCCGTGGGATCAAACCTCGGTCCTTCCTTGGCTAGCGCTTACCTCTAGCGCCACCTCACCGGCCCCCTACTTTACTATTTTATAAACATATAATTAGATGGTAATTAATGTCGCTATAAACATTATTTTTCCATTTGATTTATTTATTTAGTATCACAGCCTAAACCTCTGTGGAAACAAGTTGCTTCCAAGTCATAATTGAAGTGTTGATTATAAATGTAATAGGTCACGTAATCGTATATATACTTAATAGTATTGCAATCTCTATGGTATAAAGAAAAAGCAAAATATATAGTAAAATGTTAGCTTCTTATCCATTTAAGTTTTTGTGACCTTACATATTCTTACTTTATTCAGGACAACAATGTATTCACGTAAAACATATCCTTCACCTCCTTGTATCTATCAGTCCTGTTTCTAGTCAAGTTCCTAAACAAATAAAATTTTGGGAAAGGGATGTAAAAGAAACTAGAAATTCTCTTGTGTTTCATATGATTTTATGCACAATATCTTCAATGACTGTCTTAGACTTTGAAGTGATATTGAAAAATCATAAAACTTCAATAATTATGGAGTCATGTTACTCAGTTATCTACAACTAGATGGGTTTATTTGGATGATAAATATTTGAAATATATTCCCTACTGATTTTACCTGATAGAGAATCAAAGCAAAAGAAATGTGATTAAGTCATTGGGTTTACATTTTTATTTAGATTTAATTGTTATGATATAATCCTATAATCATTGCTAATTTTGCATTTTTACAACCACCATTGTATTTTAAAAAGTGGTTTTATATATACATAATATACTGATGATTTATACATTAATTGTAACTAGAAATTTTTTGTAATTAACAACAAATTCATCTTACCTTCAGAAAGACGTGTATTTTTATTTTTTATATCTTCAATTAAACAACGTGATTAAAACATGACTATAATTGGGTATGGGTCACAGAAAGAACACCCACCCTTCACCAGTGCACTCCCATCACCAATGCACCCCATCTCCCTCCACCCATAATCCCTGCCTGTATTCGAGACTGCATTCTACTTCTCCCACTCATTAACATTGTCAGATAGTTAGTATAGTCATCTCTTTGAATAAACTCACCACTCTATGTGGTGAGCTTCACATCGAGAGCCAAGGACTTGTATCTTGATAAATTACATTTTACCATAAAAAGATAAGATACATTTATCCTATAACACATATTTTATAAAAATAGTTATAGTTATAGTTATAAATATATAGTTATAAATATAGTTATAATAGTTATAAAATACTAACTTACCCCTAATGCACAGTACCCTTATTTCATAAGACACACAATGAATTTAATGTAGTCCCTTCTGTTTATCTTTGCATCTTACTTGGTTGGCCAGTGGTGTTTCTTTCTTGAAGATGCCTTTAACTTCAATATTATGAAGTGTTCTGCCAATGTTTTATCTATGTGACTTATAGTTTTATAGTTTCAAGTCTAAAATATAGGTCTTTAAGATAGGTCTTTAATTCATTTTGATTTGACCTTTGTGCATGGTAGAAAGAAGAGGTTTGAGCTTACTTTTTTTGCATGTTGTTGACTAGTTTTCCCAGCCTCTTTTTTTGAAGAGACTTTCCTTGCTCCATTTTGCATTTCTTACCCCTTTATCAAAGATTAATTGATTGTATTTCTGGGGAACACTCTCTGAATATTCAAGTCTATTCTATTGATCTAAGTGTCTGTCTTTATTCTAGTATCATGCTATTTTAATAACAATTGCCTTATAGTACAGTTTATATTTGGGAAATTGATTTTTCCTATCATTTTTGGTCAAGAATTACTTTAGCTATTCATAAACATTTATTTATTTTTATATGAAGTTCTGGAGCACCTCTTTGAACTATGTCATGAGAATTTTCATAGAGATTTCATTAAATCTGTACAATACTTTAGGATGTATTGACATTTTAATGTTAATCCTCCCAATACATGATCAAATGTCTCCATTTTTGTGTTCTTTATTTTTATTTTTATTTTTTTTGGTTTTTGGGCCACACCCGGCGGTGCTCAGGGGTTACTCCTGGCTGTCTGCTCAGAAATAGCTCCTGGCAGGCACGGGGGACAATATGGGACACCGGGATTCGAACCAACCACCTTTGGTCCTGGATCGGCTGGCAAACGCCACTGTGCTATCTCTCCGGGCCCGTGTTCTTTATTTTTTATTATTTTAAAATAACATCTTTATTTTATTCCATGAAATTATTACATGTATTATTACATGTAATCAAGTAATCCATGTTTACACCCATTTGTAGCTGGGTTTCAGTTATGAAAAGAACCCTCCCCTTCATCAGAGCAGTGTTCCCACTACCAATGCCCTCCATCTCAATACTTCCCCACCTCCTGCCTATCTTCAAGATAGGCATTTTATTTCTCTCACTCACTACCGTTGTTATGATAGTTGTTAATGTACCACTCTTTGTGGTAAGCTTCATATCATGGGCCAGTCCTTGTAGTGTTCATCTCTATTGTCTCTGGGTATTATTATAATAATGTCTTTTAGTTTTCTTAAATCTCACAGATGAGTGAGACTATTCTGTGTCTATCTCTCTCCCTCTGACTTACTTCACTCAGCATAATAGTTTCCATGTTCATCTATATATAAGAAAATTTTATGATTTTATTTTTCCTGACAGCTACATAGTATTCCATTGTGTATATATACCAGTTTCTTTAGCCACTCATCTGTACTCAGGCATCTGGGTTGTTTCCAGAGTCTGGCTATTGTAAATAGAGCTGCAATAAATATAGCTGTGCAGAAGGCATTTTGTATTATGTTTTTGTTCCTAATGTATATTCCTAGAAGTGGTATAAATGGATTATATTATTGTATTTTTCTTGTCAATTGGCCAATTCTGTCAAAAAAAGGGACTCTCAAAATAATTTTATCTACTAGAGAATTTATTTCTGCCATTATATTGTTTATATGAACTATAAGTATTTTCTTATTTAAAGCATTTAAAAATGTTAAGCTCTTCTTTCAATAATGTCTTAAATTAAATTTCTTCTTTATAATCACAAGATATTCTAACATGCTATTTAATTGCCACATTTATGATAGTCTATCTCAAACACTGCTGATTATTTTCTGCTTATTTTGTTTCATAATTATTTTGTCTGAGTGATTACTAAAGGTCTTCTATAGTAATGCTGAATATATGCTCTAGGAGTAAATGTTAATCTTCAAATTCTTTGTTACTGATTTATAGGATGGTTATTTCAGAAAAAACAAAGTGAGAAAATTTAACAATAGTGGATATTGCTGCATATTTAAATGTATTATTGTCTCATGTATCTCAGTGAACTGAATAGAAGTTACTTTTACATTGCTTAATGGGTTAGTTACATAAGTACAAAGAAAGGATAAATTATGTTTAGTTGAATAACAATTCTAACATAGGTTAGCATTAAACACACACATATTCAGAAGCAGAAAAATGTTTTCTAAAACAAGTATTTTGGAGTGCAAGAATTTATTGGATGCTGAAAATATACAATCACATAAATCTGAGATTTGTTGAACATAAATTAGAGTCTACATAATCAGGAAAGAGGAATTTTTCTTCGATGAAAAGATTTACAGCATAAAGTAAATATTAAATTAAAGTAAATAACTAATTAACTTCATTGAAATGTGAGTTGCCAATTATTTTTAGTTTTAAAGATTGAATTTTCAGGTCAGGCTATTTTCAGACAGTGGCAGAGTGCATGCCTCTCATGTTTATTGCAACACAATTTATAACAGCCAAGATTTAGAAACATTCCAAGTGCTCAGCTCAGATGAGTGGATAAGGAAGATTCAGTAAATACACATAATAGATTACTACTCAGTTATAAGAAAAGGTGAAATCTTGCCTTTTCTATAACATAATTGGAACAAGAGAGTTCTATTAAGTAAAGATAAATATGAGATGATATATCTCTCATTATGTGATATTAAAGAAATAAAGGATAAATGATAATGTTTAATAAAACCAAACTCTTAAATATTGAGCCTAAACACTGAACCTTAAAAGGACAAATGGCATAGCTAAGAATCTAGTATAATAAGGAAATATACGCAGTTTGATGTTAGGGAATTTTTATTGTTTGTTTCTTGGGGGGGCATATTTAGCAATTGTCAGGGGCTACCCCTGACTCTGCACTCAAGAATTTTTCATGGTGGTCCTCAAGGGACATTATGGGCTTCCATACTGCTCATGCAAGACTAGTGCCCTACCCACTCACTATACTGCAGCTAAAGCCCAATTTTTAATCCTAAAATATAAAAAAATAGCACATTTGTGGTGCCAGAATAATAGGACCAGTTCGGAGGGCTTTAGCCTTGCATGTGTCTGATTTTGGTTCAATCTAAAGCATCCTGTATGTTCTACAGAGTCTTTCAGGATACCTGAGTACATAGAAAGGAGTAACCCCTGAGAACTGCTGATGTGACCCAAAAATCAAACAAATAGTACACTTGTAAGCCACTGTTACTTCAATAGAAATTAAGATTAAAGCTCAATAGTAGGATTTTTTTTGGTTGGGGGTTGGGGCCACACCCAGTGATGCTCAGGGGTCACTTCTGGCTATGCACTCAGAAATCACTCCTGGCTTGGTGTACCATATGGGATGCTGGAGGATTGAACAGCAGTCTGCCCTGGGTCAGCCGTATTCAAGGCAAATGCCCTACTGCTGTGTTATGGCTCCAGCCCCAATAGTCTAGTTTTTTAAAGGTTTTTGGTTTGTAGTATTAGCATAATAGTATCAATAAGGATTATTTACACTTTTTTCTTTTTTATTTACATAAGTCTAGTTTATAATTATAATATATCAAATATTTGACAATGAATTTAAATATATTTACTTTAAATTACTATCACATTTACTTATGCAACACTATCTGGAATTATGAACCACCTTTAATAAAGTAGGATACAGAGTAAAGACAATTCTTGTGTTACCAAATCTTAAGTTGAAGGAAGATTCTGTTGCCATAAAACAATGGTAATATTTAAAAACTACAAAATAAAAATATAAGACATTTAGTGAATTATTTATATGTGGGTTGGGCTTATTCAATATTGCATAATCTATTTATTAGAACAAACCATAATTTATCATCTAAACAGGCATGCTTTAATATTTGAAAATCCTCTCTAGCTATATGATAAATGAATTTAGTTTTTGTTTGGATATTTGTCATATGTTCTATTCGAGATATCTGCATTAAAAGATAAATGAGAGAAGGAATGCTTTATGACGCAAAGAGTAAAACCAGGATAACATATAACTAAACTAATGTTATTCCTAAATGGGAGGAGCATTTGGTTAGCCTCATTTTTTAAGTCATTAGGTCCAGTGGTTTTATTACTTTTTCTGAGAGTTAGAGGGTTTTTCTCCCACTCAAAACATAGTATTTGGTTGTTTAGTCTTTCTTGAGTCTTTATAAAATTCTTCTTATAGTCTGATAGGGCAGTCAGAAAACTTGGTCATTTAGTGTGAAAATCAATTACATTATAATGCAATAAATTCCAGAGAACATTTGAAAGACAGAGTAAATTATAAATTCTCACTTCATTCAAACATCTGCCTTCTTCTCAACTGTTATGACTAAACATTTTTGCTTCTCAACTCTGACATATGTGTTTTAAATAACAGTATTTTTTTAAAAAAACTTTTATTATATTTATAACTCTAAATCTTAAGAAGATTATAGATAAATAAGCACTCTTAATCATTTTGATGTGGTGATCTCAACCACAAAGGAAGTTAAGAAAAATGAAATAGTCTATAAATAATAACAATTAAATAAGTAAAGATAAATTAGCACCTCTCAATGTATCATATAAGACTAAAGTTTTAGTATTTGTTTGCTTGTTTTTGTTTTTTGGGCCACATCCAGTGATGCCCAACTGTTATTCCTGGCTATGCACTCAGAAATTGCTCCTGGCTTGCTGTATGGGACACTAGGGGATTGAACTGCAGTCCATCCAAGACTAGCACTGGCAAGGCAGAGATGCCTTACTACTTGGCACCACCGCTCTGGCCCCAAGTTTTAGCATCTTAATGCTTTTTTTTTGGTTTTGTTTTGTTTTTGTTTTTTGTTTTTGGGTTATACCTGGTGACACTCAGGGGTTACTTCTGACTATGCACTCAGAAATCTATCCTGGCTTGGGGGATCATATGGAACGCCCTGGGATAGAACTAAAAAGGAAAGCCAGCAACTAGTCACACCAGCTCCCACTATGCTTATACTTGCTTTTTATCTAACTCTTTTTGTCCTAAAGAGGAACTCATATTACCTCAACGGAAGTCTTTCCTACCCCTCCCCCCTCCTAACCCTTTTAGTCCTAAAGAGGGACTAGTATTACCTCAGTGGAAGTCTTCCCTATCCCCTCCCCTTCTTATAGTATAAAAGGGTGAACAGAAGGGCCACATGGTCCTTTGCCTCTGTTCGGTTCTGAATGAGCATTGAACCCTGGCCGGCCAGAATAAAGATCCCACTTGAGCTTTTGCCTGAGTGACTGTCTCTTCATTTCTCTGTATCGGAGCAGTATCTGGACTACCGAGCCTTTCATTGGCGAGCCAGCCAGGAGTCCTTGATATGCCCGGAGCAGAGTGGTGAATAGACGACTTGGTGGGTTCTAAGCAGTATGTCTTGTGTTGTTGATCATAATTTAATGTGTGTTGAAAATTACAGTGTGTCTTGTGTTGTTGATTGTAATTTGATGTGTGTTAGAAACAGAAATAGGAAAATGGTTGTGTGATGGAGGGCTTGAGAGTCTCCACTCAGCGTAGATTCCAGGTGGAATTAAGAGTCCCCACTCGACGTTGATTCTGAGTGGTAGTGAACTGATGAGTTCAAAAACTATAGATCATGACCCTGGAGGGCCCCCAGGAGCTTGATTTTGTCGCAGCAGGAAGACGTTCCTGGGCTGCCACAATGAACCCTATTTCTTTTAATTGGAGATCTTTGTGGTTCTGTGTTCCATGTCTTCTTTGTCTGATTCAAACATGGAGGGAAACTCTAAAAAATTGCTATCTCTCCTTGGGCCAGAAAAATTGTGTGTTAAACTGGCTTTGTTATTCTAGGGACATGGCAGAGAGTGATGGAGATTGTAAACTCCATATTTCTCAATGGCCATCAGGGATAAATTTTCCCTGGAGAATTTCTGGACTTTGCAATCACCCAACTTTCCTGCCATACATTAAGGCCAGAAAGAAATGGGGCTATGGCTGCTTTTTAGCTGAAGAAAAAAAAAAAAAAGAAGAGTGCTTTTAAACTCTCCAGCCTGAATGAATTCACCGAGCCCCAGGGCTAGGCTATTGTTCTTCCCAACTCACTTGGCTGGGAAATGTGGGGTAGGCAAAATAATCCCAGTGGGTCTTTTGCATATCAAAGAAAAATTTAGTTAATGGTTTGGAAGTCAGAAAAATATTTTTTGAGCATTTAAATTTCTAACTTAAAGGTTTCTTAAAATGAACAATTGGGGGGGAAAATGTTGCAGATTAGTGTGGTTGGCCTTTTTTTTTAAACAATATTGCTAACTTTGTAAATGCATGTTATTGTTACAATATCTCAATTCCATGTCTATATTATCTCACCAAACTTAATGGTAGATTTTACGGTAGCTTAATGTAAAAATCTTGATGGTACTAGGTTGTGAATACCTAAAGAAAGAAGAATCAATAAAATCTGGTCCTGCTAGGTGCAAAAATAGTCAGCAAAGTAATTCTAAACTGGCAGCAGACAATTTAAAGCTCTGTTCCTAGGGCCCTAATGCTAAGTTCTTGTTTGAGTTTGGTGCACGTGGTGGATTTTAGCAGCAAAAGCACTCCCAAAGGATGAGTGGAGAAGTTAAAAAAAGAGAGAGAAAAGAAGAGAAGAAGGAGCCAGAAGGTAGGGCATTTGCCTTGCATGCAGAAAGGAAAGTGGCTGAATACAAAAAGTTTAAGGATGTGCAAAAGAAATAAAAAATGTGTACTAGGAAAAATCTATATAATCAAACTAAATGATTATTATTGATATGCCTTTAGGTTAACATAAAAGAAGTGTAAATGTTTTTAAGCATGTTTTAGTGTTGTCGTGCTATTGAGTGAAAAATGGAGTAATAAGAAATCTTCTGAACATATAATAATAATAATAATAATAATAATAAATGCTATTTTTAAGAAAAATAGTCAAGAACTTAAAAAAATCATTAAGGTTCAGTTTAAAAGTTTTTAAAAATTGGTAATTGTTAATTATAAATTCTTTAAAAGTCTAAATCTGCCAGAAGTAGTGAGCATTCTTTCTGGTTTTCAGAATTAATTTGTGTTATGTGAATTGCTGGTATCTTCTGCCTGTAAACTGAGGCCAGAATACTAAGTAAACTTCTATATGTAGAGTTAAGCATGATTAAAATATTATTTTAAAATTTTTCATTACTTGCTACCAAGAACATTAATATTTGTATCACAAGAGGCTTTGTAAAAATGTTCATGGTTTTAAGAATTAAAAAAATATGAAACATTTTGTTGTAAAAAAGATTCTAGAATTTTCTGTACAAATTTAAGAACCTTTCAGTACCATTTTATGTCATGGCATTATGTTGCTTTGCACAAGATACCAGCAGATGGCTTTCTTCTCTGCATGAGGAGTGATCCCCATGCAGACAGGAAATCTTAAAATTAGTAAGGGGACCCCAAAGCCCTCTTTCAGAGGAATAATTGAAGTTGAGGTGGTGTGACAAGCAGGCACCATTAAGCATTTGGCTGTGAATACTGGGAAGACATCAAGATGAATGCCTGAGTAAGGAAATTGAAGATTTCCTAGGAGTTTCTGAATCTGCACAAACAGTCCACAGCCTGTGGGCCCTGCTCTCAACTCCAACCCTCAGTCTCAAGGAAAGGAAAAAAAAGAGGATTCGAGGTCAGACTCTTCCAAACCTGAAGAGGAGTGGAACAGACAGATTACCTCTGAAAATTCCTACAGAGGGTGAGATGCCCACGGCCAGCCACAAGATCCTCATGCTGAACTGACCAACTCATCAGCCAAACCTGAGTGACTGTGACATGATAAGCCTACTGTGTCTACAACCTATCCTCAGAAAAGTTCTGTAAGTAATGGGGGTGCCCCAGATGGAGATTTCTCCAACAGTGCTGTATATGTGCAAAGGAAAAAAACAAGTTATTCAAATACCTGGTAAGGTACAAGATAAAGGTGGAGAGAAAAACTATTTTTGTAGCTAATTAAAATTCTAGTGGGCCTAACTTAAAACCCACTTCTTTGAAGTAACTTATGTGAAAATGTTCTTACTAGTTGTACTGAACCAGATCATAAACTGTAAATGCAAACGTTAGTCTGGCTAAAGTAACTCAGAGCTGTGTTTATTGATAATGCTATGATGCTTTGATTTCTGTTGTTTCATTTGTGCTATCATTACAGACAATAAGGAAAGCTGTGCCATTCAAGTTGTATTATTTACTGCTCTAAGGCCTGATTGGGTTAAGTAATATTCCCCTGTCTAATTGATCTAACCATTTTTGTCCAAAGAGGGACTCGTATTACCTCAGCGGAAGTCTTCCTCATCCCCCTCCCCTTCTTATAGTATATAAGGGTGAACAGAAGGGCCACATGGCCCTTTGCCTCTGTTCGGTTCTGAACACGCATTGAACCCTGGCCGGCCAGAATAAAGATACCACTTGAGATTTTGCCTGAGTGACTGTCTCTTAATTTCTCTGCGTCGGAGCAGTATCTGGACTACAGAGCCTTTCAGAACTGCAGTCAGTCCTAGGTCAGTGCATGCAAGTCAAACACCCTACTGCTTGTGTCACTGCTCTGCTCCCTTAACTTTGTTTTTTAAGGATTTATATAGATATTTTTAGAACATATAAATATACAAGCTTGGGGTCTGAAAGTGGGTAGGGTGATTGCCTTGAACGTGGCTGACCTGGGTTCTATCCCTGGCATCCCATATGATCTTTCAAGCTTTCTCAGAATGATTTTTGTGCACAGAACCAGGGGGTAACCTCTAAGCTCCTCCTGGGATGGAACACCCCTCCCCACAAAAATAAAGGAAGTATTTGGGCTTTCCTGATAATTGACATGGAACCAATGCCTGTCCTCTAATGCCTGAGGGTTGGAATTTATAGTTCTCAAAACTCTCAATTAATGGGAATTTATATTCTCAGTTTTCCTCTCTATTGTATCTACTAAAGTAGATGCTTTTAAGACTCACCTAAGGATTATAATGACCCAACCTACTTGGACACCTTGAACACTGCTGGACAGACAGAATTCACAGTCACAAGGGTATAGAACACATGCTGTTGAGAAGGATGCATCAGCTGCAACACTGTCACTAACCACCAGTCATTGCAAGAGGCTGCAAGTTTAAAGAACTTATTTTCAGGTCACCACATCTATAAAATTACTTGGGTGCTGGTAGATAATAAAATTGACCAGAAAGAATTCTGTCAGTTGTAGCCATGTCAGTTCATCAACCAGCTTTATAGACTCACTTTATACTTGAAAAAGATGCAATTCAGACACAATGGGCACAATGGTCTCTCAGTTGAAAATTCTGGGACAACCTAAGGAGGAGTGGAGGCCACGTCCTTGCCCAACTGAAGCCATATTTTGTCATATATATATAGTGAAGTTGTACTATATATATATATAGTACAACTTCACCACCTTACTACTAATCACTCCAGAGAAACCTAAAAGACAAAAACTCCAGGCATGTCAGTTTGAAAATGAAAAATTTTGGATAATTCTCAAAGTGGCTGAAAAGGTGTGAAGAAAAAAATAACAAAAATAAGTAAGAACTGGAAAATAGCCAATAGAAGAAAAAACTAGGCGCCCTAACCTGCACTCCCCTAAAGAAAGCTCCCAGCTATGCTAACTCCCGAAGCACTCTAACTTCCCTAATTTACACTTCAATTAAGTCCCTAAAGAAAGATCCCAGCTAAGCTAACTCCTTAATTTACACTTCATTTAAAGCTCACTTAAGCTCCCTGGGAACCTTTCCACTCCCCCACTCCCTAAAAACTCCCCTTCCTTTGAACTAACCAAAGCCACAATTCACGGAAGACCCTAACTCACTTTAAATTAGGCATATGCCGTCATATGACCCCAGGGGCAAACACTGCCCCATCTGTTACACAGGGTAAACAAAATGCCTCCTTCCTGGGCTCTGACGCATAACTTCTTCTGTGGCGGGAGATAAGGAGAGATGCCTCCTTCCTGGCAGGTGTGTTCTCATGATATGTATGGCCTTTTTACCCTATAAAAGCTTTGCTGAATGCTAAAGGGGGGCCGAATCTCCCCTACTCGGTCCTGAGTTATGAGATTCGGTCCCAGCATGCTGAGATATTAAAATTCCTCGTGTTATTGCAGCAAGTCTGGTCTCTGTGTCTCTGTGGGTGCGCGCATATCCTGAGCCTGGAGCGGAGTTCTCCTACGGGGGAGTTCTTTCATTTGGGGGCTCGTCCGGGATATTTGCGACCACCCAGAGACCCCAGACCCACTTGGAGGTGAGCTTTTGTGTCTGTGTCTGTGTCTACTTAGTCTGGGTTCGTTTGCTTCTGGCTGTACTTTTCTCTGAGGTCTGGCGCGATCGCAGTTTCGGCTTTACGGACGCTCAGCAAGTCTGAGGTTTCGTGGATAAAGACAGACGTGTCCGGGTGTCCACCGTCCGATCACCCTGGGAGACATCCCGGGAGGTAGCGGGGACGACCAGGGACGCCTGGTGTACCCCCCTGGTCTGGAGAGTCGCGAGGAGAGTAGCTTCCTCATTGAACTAGGCTGGCGGCGGAGGCCCTTGCCATCCGACTCTTTGAAGTGCCTTTGGGCAACGCATGAACGGCGCTTGTTCTGGGTCATTTGTCTCTTGATTGTAACTTCTGTGTCAGTTTTCCTTGAAATTAGGACTAAGATGGGACAGACTGTGACGACTCCTTTGACTCTAACCCTCAACCACTGGACTGACGTAAAAGCTAGGGCTCACAATCTGTCTGTCGGGGTACGGAAGGGCCCCTGGCAGACCTTCTGCACCTCTGAGTGACCAACCTTTGGAGTCGGCTGGCCGCCGGAAGGTGTCTTTAACCTTTTTCTTATTTCCGCAGTAAAAAAGTCATTTTTCAGTCTGAAGGGGGACACCCGGACCAAATACCCTACATTCTCGTCTGGCAGGACCTCGTCCAGAATCCACCAGCGTGGGTCAAGCCCTGGATATCTGGCCGCCCTGAGCCAACTTCCACTATAATAGCAGTAGCCTCAGATCCCGAGCCCAACCTGCCTGTCCCCTCACGACCTTCAGCTCCCCCGCCCCTCTACCCTGAGATAGACAATGATCTTCTTCTTGACTTCTCCCCCCCTCCGTACTCCCAACCTCAATCCTCTACCCAGCCGGCACAACCTAACGTGCCACACGTCGCTGTGGGGCAACCCCCGGCGGCCGGTCCACGCGAACCGGGACCAGCAGGGGGAACCCGGAGCCGGAAGGGCCGCAGTCCAGAAACTGTTCGCCCCTCCGAGTCACGGTCTCTTGCCCTCCCCCTTCGGGCAATGGGGCCCCCGCCAGGAGATGACCAGCTTCCCCCTTTACAGTACTGGCCTTTTTCCTCGGCAGATCTATATAATTGGAAGACTATGCACCCCTCCTTTTCAGATAATCCCTCTGCCCTGACGGGACTCCTCGAGTCTCTCATGTTTTCGCATCAGCCCACCTGGGACGACTGTCAGCAACTGCTCCAGGTCCTCTTCACGACAGAGGAAAGAGAAAGAGTCCTCCTTGAAGCCAGGAAAAATGTCCCGGGGGCCGATGGGACTCCCACCAATCTCCCTAACCTCATAGATGAAGGGTTTCCATTGACCAGGCCAACCTGGGACTTCAATACAGCAGAAGGTAGGGAGCGCCTCACCGTCTACCGCCGGGCTCTGGTTGCAGGTCTCAGAGGGGCTGCAAGACGCCCCACGAATCTGGTTAAGGTAAGAGAGGTTGTCCAAGGTCCAGTTGAGCTGCCCTCGGTTTTCCTGGAACGCCTAATGGAAGCTTATAGGAGGTACACTCCTTTCGATCCAGCTTCAGAGGGACAGCAGGCGGCCATAGCAATGGCCTTTATTGGGCAGTCAGCCACAGATATAAAATGTAAGCTACAGAGGCTAGAGTGACTTCAAGATTATTCGTTGCGGGACTTAGTGAAGGAGGCAGAGAAAGTGTTCCACAAGAGAGAGACAGAGGAGGAGAAAAAGGAAAGAGAAAAGAAAGAGATAGAGGACAGAGAGAATCGGCGTGATCGCCGACAAGAGAGAAATTTAACTAGAATATTGGCTGCAGTAGTAGGGGATAGTATAGCAGAAAGAGAAAGAAGCAGGCAGACAGGGCACCTGGGCGACAGGGCAAGAAGAACCCCGAGAGGCCAAGATCGTCCATTCGATAGAGATCAGTGTGCCCATTGTAAAGAAAAAGGACGTGACCGTCCACTCGAAAAAGATCAGTGTGCCCATTGTAAAGAAAAAGGACACTGGGCCAGGGAGTGCCCGAAAAAGCAACTCAGGAGGAACAAGGTCCTGGCTCTCGATGATTAGGGAGGACGGGGCTCGGTCCCCCTCCCCGAGCCCAGGGTAACGCTTCCAGTAGAGGGGACTCCCATCAACTTCCTGGTGGACACAGGAGCTGAACATTCGGTATTAACCAGGCCCCTAGGAAAATTAGGAACAAAAGAAACCATGGTTGTGGGGGCCACAGGCAGCAAATTCTACCATTGGACTACAAAAAGAAAATTGGACGTTGGAAGGGGCCGAGTAACTCACTCCTTCCTGGTCATCCCTGAGTGCCCTGCGCCCCTCCTGGGAAGAGATTTGCTGACCAAATTAAAGGCACAAATTCAGTTTACCCCTGAGGGACCTGAAGTAACTTTGGGGGAAGCCCCTGTGACTTGTCTGGTAGTCGGACTTGAGGAGGAATACCGCCTCCATGAAACAAAGCCTGGAGAAGTAATTGCTTCAGAATGGCTTACCCAATTCCCTGAGGTCTGGGCTGAACAGGCAGGAATTGGCAAGGCTAAACAAGTACCCCCGATAGTGGTAGAGCTGAAAGCGCATGCCTCACCTATCTCGGTGAGACAATATCCCATGAGTAAAGAAGCAAAGGAAGGCATCCATCCCCACATCCAGAGGCTGATACAGCAAGGAGTTCTAGTACCCTGCCGATCTCCCTGGAACACGCCTTTGCTGCCGGTGAAGAAACCTGGCACTGGGGACTACCGACCAGTACAAGACTTAAGGGAGGTTAATAAAAGGGCCCAGGATTTGCATCCCACTGTGCCTAACCCTTACAATCTACTGAGTTCCCTCCCACCGGAGCGGGTTTGGTACACAGTGCTGGATTTAAAGGACGCTTTTTTCTGTCTCCAATTACACCCCAGCAGCCAACTGATGTTTGCTTTTGAGTGGAGAGATCCGGAAGGGGGACACACTGGACAACTGACATGGACTAGATTGCCCCAGGGTTTTAAAAACTCCCCCACACTATTCGACGAGGCACTCCATAGGGACCTGGCCCCCTTCAGGGCTCGGAACCCCCAAGTCTCCCTCCTTCAGTATGTCGATGACCTCCTGCTGGCAGCATCCACCAAGGAAGCATGCGAAGAAGGAACCAGAGAACTCCTAAAAGAATTGGGTGAGTTGGGGTACCGGGTGTCGGCCAAGAAAGCTCAGTTGTGCCGCAACGAAGTGACATACCTGGGGTATGTCCTGAAAAACGGCAAGAGGTGGCTCACAGAAGCCAGGAAAAAGACAGTAGTTACCATTCCTGTCCCCAAGACTCCACGGCAGGTACGGGAATTTCTGGGGACAGCCGGTTTCTGGAGACTTTGGATACCCGGGTTTGCCTCCCTAGCCGCTCCCCTGTATCCACTTACACGGGACCAAGCTCCTTTTGCTTGGACACAGGAGTGTCAAGAAGCCTTTGAAAAAATAAAAACTGCTCTACTCACGGCACCAGCCCTGGCCCTGCCGGATCTAACCAAACCTTTTACCCTGTATGTGGACGAACGTGCGGGAGTGGCTCGGGGAGTGCTAACCCAAGCCTTGGGACCTTGGAAAAGACCAGTAGCATACTTGTCAAAAAAACTCGACCCAGTGGCAAGCGGCTGGCCGTCATGTCTGAAGGTAATCGCAGCGGTGGCTCTCCTGGTAAAAGACGCTGACAAACTTACTCTGGGCCAGCGTGTAGTTATAGTCGCTCCCCATGCATTAGAAAGTATAGTCAGACAGCCTCCTGACCGTTGGTTGACCAACGCCCGAATAACACACTACCAAAGTCTTTTGCTAAATGACCGTATAACTTTTGGACCGCCTGCTATTCTTAACCCCGCCTCCCTGCTCCCGGAGACAGACGGATCCCAGCCGGTACACTCATGCACAGACATTTTAGCTGAGGAAACTGGAACCCGGAGAGACCTGACAGATCTGCCCTGGCATGGGGCGCCGAATTGGTACACAGATGGTAGTAGCTTCATCATGGATGGAAAAAGAAAACTCGGAGCAGCCATAGTGGATGGGAAGCAAGTAATATGGGCCAGCAGCCTTCCTGAGGGGACTTCGGCACAAAAAGCTGAACTACAAGCTTTGACAAAAGCCCTTGAGCTGGCAGAAGGAAAAGTTATTAACATCTACACCGACAGCAGATACGCGTTTTCCACCGCTCACATTCACAGCACGATCTACAAACAAAGAGGACTCCTCATGGCTGCAGGAAAGGAAATTAAAAACAAGGAAGAAATCCTTGCTCTCTTAGAAGCCATACACCTGCCGAAAAAGGTAGCTATTATTCATTGTCCTGGACATCAAAAAGGAATGGACCCCGTGGCAGCAGGGAACAGAATGGCAGATCACACTGCTAAGAAAGCCTCACAAGGAACTGTCTCCTGCGCCTTATGTGAGCAACGAAAAAAACCCCAACCAAAAGAAGATAATTTCAGTCTAAACTACACACCAATAGACTGTGAGGAAATTGAACGCCTAA
Source organism: Suncus etruscus (assembly GCF_024139225.1). Classification (NCBI taxonomy): domain Eukaryota; kingdom Metazoa; phylum Chordata; class Mammalia; order Eulipotyphla; family Soricidae; genus Suncus; species Suncus etruscus. The sequence goes on from NC_064852.1 coordinate 35,439,468, forward strand.
AGGAAAAAGGATTATCCAGCGGATTTGACTGCCATGGGATCGCAAAAACTAAAGACAACAAAATCATTTTGCCTCATAAAGAAGGTGAATACTATGTAAAGAGTATCCATCCCCTAACACATTTAGGGAAAAAGAAATTGTGCGACCTAGTAAAAGCCTCCAATTATCACGTACTCAGACTACGAACTATAACAGAACAAGTAACCCAGTCCTGTAAAGCCTGTGTTCTAACAAATGCCCACCACCCGCTCGTAGAACCAGGAAAACGGCTGCAGGGAGACAGACCAGGAGTCTTCTGGGAAGTAGATTTCACAGAAATCGTTCCTGGTAGGTATGGCAATAAATATCTTCTAGTCTTCATAGACACCTTCTCCGGATGGGTTGAAGCTTTCCCCACGAAGTCTGAAACTGCCCAGGTGGTCACAAAAAAATTCTGGAAGAAATTTTGCCCCGGTTCGGGATACCCAAGGTAATCGGCTCTGATAACGGGCCCGCGTTTGTCGCCCAGGTAAGTCAGGGATTGCCAAACAACTGGGGACCAATTGGAAATTGCATTGCGCTTATAGACCCCAGAGTTCAGGGCAGGTAGAGAGAATGAATAGAACTCTAAAAGAGACCCTCACTAAATTGGCTATTGAGACCGGCGGGAAGAACTGGTTGGGCCTCCTTCCCTTTGCGCTCCTCAGAGCCCGAAACACACCCGGACGTTTCGGGCTCACTCCCTATGAGATCCTTTTTGGGGGACCTCCCCCCTTGACCAGACCAGACGGAGTATTAGACCCCGCCTTAGATTCCCACTCACCCTCTGCTTTGTTTATCCACCTTAAGGCTCTAGAGGCTGTCCGCACCCAGATCTGGGACCAGATTAAAGAAGCCTATTCACCTGGGACTCCTGCGGTGCCACACGGGATCCAAGTCGGTGATCTGGTCCTTGTTAGGCGTCATCGAGTGGGAACCCTCGAGCCCAGGTGGAAGGGACCCTACTTAGTACTGTTAACCACCCCAACAGCTGTGAAAGTAGACGAAATTGCTGCCTGGATCCACGCGTCACACACAAAGAAAGCTCCTGCTGAAGAGCTTAAGGATGAATTGAAAGTGGAAACAACTGATAATCCTCTTAAACTTCGCCTGCGCCGTCGCCTCTGCCCAGAGCGGTAACCCCCACGCTCCTATGACTCTGACCTGGGAAGTCATTTCCCAGGCTGGAGACACTGTGTGGAGCATTTCCAAGGTGGCCCCCCCGTATACTTGGTGGCCACCACTGCGCCCCGAGGTTTGCGCCCTCATTGCTGGTGTAGAGGCATGGGACATCCCTGAAGAGTCACCTGAGACGGTTCCCCAGGAAAAAGTCGTCTTTCAGAAACGAGCCCTCTCACAGGGAGTGTACACTAGGGGCCAGTACGTAGCAGACTTGCCAGGGTGCAGTTCCTTGGCAAAGCAGAGAAAGTTGCGACAGGCATCGTTCTATGTCTGCCCCAGGGAAAAACAGTCTAAGAGGGAAGGTCGCCGATGTGGGGGGATAGAAAGTTTCTTTTGTAAAGCATGGGGATGTGAAACCTCTGGCACTGCCTATTGGAACCCCTCTTCCAGCTGGGACCTCATTACAGTAGTTAGAGGTAGTAAGGGTGACACCCTAAACATCACCTTCACGCAGAAAGGGAGGGAGGAGAAAGGCGGCTGGATAAAAGGAAAACAGTGGGGCCTGAGATTTTACGTTTCTGGAACCGATCCGGGGTTCACATTCAAACTCAGACTGAAAATTCAAAATCCTCCCTCTCAGCCAATAGGGCCCAACCCCGTCCTAACGGACACCCAGCCTTTACCCAAGCCTAAGCCAATGCTAGTCCCTGTTACTCCTGCTTCCTCACAGCCCCTAAACTCGGACCCAACAACCCAGACTCACGAATCTAAAGACACCCCTGCCCCCCCAGGGATGGAAAACCACCTTTTAAGCTTAATAGAAGGAGCCTTCTTGGTACTCAACCGAACCAATTCTGATATCACCCAATCTTGCTGGCTCTGTTACGCCTCAAGCCCCCCCTACTATGAAGGAATTGCCCAAAATAGAACCTTTAACGAAAGTAAAAGTTCCTCTGTATGTGCCTGGGGAGGGAGCAGAAAGCTAACCTTAGCTGCCGTGTCTGGGCAAGGCCTCTGTTTGGGTACCGTTCCCCCTGATAGAAAGCACCTCTGCAGCTCAACCCTACAATCATCTTTTACACGGGGGCGATACCTCGTTCCCCCTCCAGACACGGTTTGGGCCTGTAACACGGGACTCACCCCATGCATCTCCACCAGCGTGTTCAACAATTCTCAGGATTACTGTATTCTAGTCCAGCTAGTCCCTAGACTCTTGTATCATGATAGCGAGTCTTTTGTGAATGAGTTTGACAGGAGAGCTCGCTGGAAAAGGGAACCTGTAACTATTACACTGGCAGTCCTTCTAGGTTTGGGGGTCGCAGCCGGAATAGGGACTGGGACCTCCGCCCTAGTCCAAATGCCCCACTACTATACTGAACTGCGTGCTGCCATGGATGCAGACTTAGAAATTATAGAGCAATCCATCACTAAGCTCGAAGAGTCTCTCACATCCCTATCAGAGGTAGTCCTCCAGAATAGAAGGGGTCTGGATATCTTGTTTTTAAAGGAAGGAGGGTTGTGTGCGGCCTTGAAGGAAGAATGTTGTTTTTATGCAGACCACTCCGGAGTCGTCAGAGACTCCATGGCAAAGTTAAGAGAAAGATTAGAGAAACGCAGACTGGAAAGGGATTCTCGTCAAGGCTGGTTTGAGGGATGGTTTAACAAATCCCCTTGGTTTACAACCCTTATCTCCACCTTGACAGGACCCCTAATAATCCTATTCTTCCTGCTTACTTTCGGTCCCTGCATTTTAAATAAGTTAGTTAGTTTTGTAAAACAAAGAATAAATACAGTCCATGTAATGGTTCTCAAACAGCAATATCAGCAAAATGAAGGGATGCTCTAAGATTAGAGCTATGCGCAAGAAAAGAAGTGGGGGATGAAAAGGTGTGAAGAAAAAAATAACAAAAATAAGTAAGAACTGGAAAATAGCCAATAGAAGAAAAAACTAGGCGCCCTAACCTGCACTCCCCTAAAGAAAGCTCCCAGCTATGCTAACTCCCGAAGCACTCTAACTTCCCTAATTTACACTTCAATTAAGTCCCTAAAGAAAGATCCCAGCTAAGCTAACTCCTTAATTTACACTTCATTTAAAGCTCACTTAAGCTCCCTGGGAACCTTTCCACTCCCCCACTCCCTAAAAACTCCCCTTCCTTTGAACTAACCAAAGCCACAATTCACGGAAGACCCTAACTCACTTTAAATTAGGCATATGCCGTCAGGGGAAGGACAAAGATACGCACATGACCCCAGGGGCAAACACTGCCCCATCTGTTACACAGGGTAAACAAAATGCCTCCTTCCTGGGCTCTGACGCATAACTTCTTCTGTGGCGGGAGATAAGGAGAGATGCCTCCTTCCTGGCAGGTGTGTTCTCATGATATGTATGGCCTTTTTACCCTATAAAAGCTTTGCTGAATGCTAAAGGGGGGCCGAATCTCCCCTACTCGGTCCTGAGTTATGAGATTCGGTCCCAGCATGCTGAGATATTAAAATCCCTCGTGTTATTGCAGCAAGTCTGGTCTCTGTGTCTCTGTGGGTGCGCGCATATCCTGAGCCTGGAGCGGAGTTCTCCTACGAGGGAGTTCTTTCATGGCAGCCTACAGACCTACAACCCTTCCATACATCTGGAAGCCCTAGTATCTACACTCATGTATCACAGCTTTTGCCTAGTTCCAAAAATTTTAGAATCCCTGGAGTATATATACCTGTCTTGTGAAACCTCTAAATACTTTTTGTTTGTTTTATTCTTGTTTTTTTTTGGGGGGTCACATCCAGGAGCGCTCAGGGGATACTCCTGGCTCTATGCTCAAAAATGGCTCCTGACAAGCTCAAGAGACCATATGGGATGCCAGAATTCGAACCACAGTCCTGCTGCATGCAAGGCAAAAGCCCCACCTCTGTGCTATTTTTCTGGCCCCACCTCTAAATATTTTAATACTAATACCTAAGTAGAAATACAGCAAATTTGTTATAAAAGTGGGATAGAAGCCATTTAAGTTCAAAAACAGCAATGCAGAATGCTCAAGTAGCAACAAATGATTTAGTAAACCTTTAAACAATGACTTAATGGCTCAATTGTGAGAAATGAGAATTTTCTCAAATTTTCTTTTAGGGACAGTTTTTCAATAGTTCCATTACTCTTTAGTGGTAACAAACAATAGCCTGCAAAGGGCCCTGCTGCAGGCGGCTTCTGTCCTAAAAGTGCCAGTGGGATTTCAATGAATCCACTTCAGGGACAGTGGGTTGCATGGGTGGCGAAATATGAAATATGAAATAATGAAATCACACACATGTGGGGTCAACACATCTTCTGGCAGGAGTGTGACAAGTTTAATCTTTTAGCAGGGGGTTTAATAAGGGATAAAGAATGTTTACAATCACAAAGCAAAATTTAACAGTAACAATACTTAAGCTATGGGCGTGAGTTGTAAGGATTCTGAGTTGAAAAGAAAAGGTCACACTCAGGACAGCTTTTAACAACTAACTTCATATGCAAACTAAGGAATATTAAGAAGAAGAAAAAATCTAGGAAAGTGGTCCCCACTGAGGTGAGCTCTATTGTTTTAGAAGTCAAATAAGGAGCCAAATTCCCTAAGGTGCAGCTCCCATTTTCTGAGAAGGGTCAAGAGTCCAGGATCTGCATTCTGACTATGTCCTTGATTACCAGAATTCGAGGCTGCGAGGACCTAAGAGAAAAAATATTGTCTTTTGATTTTAGTGCTAAATATTATCCAGAAAAGGGTTCTCTTAGTAATTGTTGGTGCTGGGATTTCTGAAAAGAATTTGATTGAGGCCATATTTTTGACTGAGATTTTATGAAGGAGAGATAGCCAAATAATGACAGAAAATGTAATACCTGGATTATCTCTTCGGGAATTCCTCAACTATCCATGCAGGGGTAAAGGCATCCACAGTGGGCCTTTTGAGGAACCTTGTGAGGGCTATTTCAGTTCTCCACAACAGGAAAACTAGGATACATTTGGTGTGCCTCCTGAGTTTATGCATGCTGTGGCAGGGACCCCTTTGGTAGAATGGGTTTGGGAGAATGTGCCTGGGGACAGTAGTGGAAGAATTGTTACACTGGTGGTGGGATTGGTGTTGAAATACTGAAGGCTAGATTTCACTGTATTATGAACAACTTTGTAAACCAAAGTATTTAAATAAAGTGGTAAAATAAAATTATCATTTTTAAAAATAAAATATAAGCATATATGTAATTTAGTTTAAATATCACTTAATTACAGTGTTTTCAGAATAGGTATTTTGAGAGTTAAAAGTCTTTGTCATTAAAAATAAGTAAAAACTGGGGCCGGAGATATAGCATGGAGGAAGGCGTTTGCCTTGCATGCAAGAGGTCCGTGGTTCGAATCCTGGCATCCCATATAGTCCCCCAAGACTGCCAGGAGTGATTTCTGAGCCTGGAGCCAGCAATGATCACTGAGCGCTGCCAGATATGACCCAAAAACCAAAAACAAAAAGAAAGAAAAAAGAAGCAAAAACTTTCCTTTTCACTTTAACAAGTGAAAAAATTCTGGGTGCAAGACTCATTTTAGGATGTACTTCTCAGTTGAATTCATTGACATCATTATTTTGGATAATATTTTATGTTTGCCTCACTTTTTTAAGGGTCTCTTACTTCTAGTTAAGTTTTTATACAATATGTCCCCCCTGTGACTCTTTGGATTTGCTGACTCACTTCAAATTAATATTCTTATATTCAGCAAAAGGGAAGGGATGTTATTTCTGACATCTTGTAAACACTAAGTTAGAGCCTATTTTTAGAATGAAACCAACAAACAAAGCAGAAAACACAAGTGAGGATGCAATATTGAAAAAAATGGAAATCAAATCGAAGCTCCTGAAGCCTGCCCCATTTCTAGGTTAAGACTTCTTATTTAACAACATTTAATCCCATTAGCAATCAAAAGTCTTTAAGAGATACATTAGTGTCAGTTAGAACCCTAAAAATAAACTTCAAGCCCTCAATACCATATTTAATCATCAAGCAAGTAGTAATTTAATTACTATAATGTGCACAACATTGTAATTTAAATATCCATTTGGATAAACTACTATTTGCTCTAGGAAATAGATATCAATCAAATTAAATATTAAAAATAAAATAAAACTCAATGATTATATGTTGTTCAAGAGAATTTTTGTAAAACACAGTTTCGTGCACTACTGTTTAAAAGAGTTCATTTTAAATGAATATAAGTGGTTGCAATTCAGTAATTTATAGTTACACATATTACAGCCATTTAAAAATATCATTAGGTTAGAATTTGATCCTTACTTGGGATGCTCAGAGAAAAATTATAAACTGTTATTGGCAGCCCTTTATCCATTTTAAAGTCAGGCAATCATAGAAAGCCTCTCTGCATTCTAAAGTATCATAAGAGATTTGGAAAAGGCTTTTACTGAGAAAACGAGGCATTTATCTAACATAGATTTGAATTTGCTTTTGGTTGTGCTTAATACAACTAAAGGTCTTAGCTCCTGGCTATGTTAATATAATTTAAAGGTGACCATAAAATTTTGTTCTCCAGTGCTAATGCTAACCCTTTGAAAGCTAGCTGTTTTTTAAATTAATATGAATAATACATGAAATGGAGATGGAGAGTTTTCTAGGCTCACTCTATTGCATCATTACCAAGATATGGCAAATAACTGCCAAAGAAAGAACTTCAAAAATAAAGCAGGATAGTATCTATCATGAATTCATATATTGCTGCATATCATTTTTAAACAAACTTTTACATTACTTGTCTACCAAAAAATCATTGAAAATTATTGATTGGAAAATGCATGTCGGGCATTTCAAAATGCAGCACAAAAGGGCAGAGTGATAGTAAAGCAGCTAGGGTGCTTGCCTTGTACATAGTCAACCAGGTTGGATCTTCAGCACAATAAATGGTCTCCTGAGCACAGCAGGAGTGACTGCTGACTCCATAGCAAGTCCTGAGCAGTGCTAAGTATGGCCTTAAAACAAATAAAACTGAAAACAAAATAAAACAAAAGGTAAAACAGTCAACTTTTCAGTTTGATTTAAAAATAAGGTGTTCTTTATTTATATGTGGAGTTTTCATACTTAATTTAACAAGTTTAGCAATTAAAGTAATTAACATAAAATACATTAAAACAAACTTTTTAGCACAGTTAAGTCTTACTTAGGTATTTTAGCAGATATTATCAAAAGCAATGTCCATTAAAAGTTGTATGTAAAATATTCAATAAAATTACTTGTTGGTTTTTAAATGTTTGTTAAAAATGGCTTACTCTGTTAAATTTTACATTATTAAAACTGGAACATGATCAGCTCATTTAAAAATTTTTTTATAACGGGGCTGGAGAGATAGCATGGAGGTAAGGCGTTTGCCTTTCATGCAGGAGGTCATCGGTTCGAATCCCAGTGTCCCATATGGTCCCCCGTGCCTGCCAGGAGCAATTTCTGAGCATGGAGCCAGGAGTAACCCCTGAGCACTGCCGGGTGTGACCCAAAAACCACAAAAAAAAAAAATTTTTTTATAACATATATTTAATTTTTAAACCAATGTTTTGATGTAGCTAGGTAGCTCATGAATCTCAGGATAGAATAATTAGACTTCTAGTCAAGTTGATTATTACTCTGAAAATATTTCATAGTTATTAAAAAGGGTCTTTGTATTTTTAGGAGAAGGTATCAAATCATAAGGAGGCTGCAAGAACATTTTGGGTCACATTTTGGTTTCTGTTTTCTTGGGTCAATCCTGACAATATTCAAAGCTTACCCCTGATTGCATTTAGGGGTCACTATTGTCAGGTCTTAGTTGGCCATATGTGATTGTTGGAATATAATCAGGTTGTGCGGGTCAGAGCAGTGGCACAAGTGGTAAGGCGTCTGTCTTGCCCATGCTAGCCTCAGATGGACTGTGCTTTGATCTCCCAGCATCCCATATGTCCCCAAGCCAGGAACGATTTCTGAGCAAGCAGCCTTGGGTGATCCCTGAGCGTCACCGGGTATGGCCCAAAAACCAAAAACAAAAAAAAAAAAAAAAAAGAAAGAAAAGAAAAGAAAAAAATTAAGTTGACTTACACTTTAAGAGTAAGTTAGAGTAGTGAAGAGTAGATAATAATAGGCAAGAGTTAAAGTTAAAGTTAAGAGTAGGTAAGTTAGTTAGGAATCATGCTATACCAAGGAAGTCCCCCAAATATAGCATAGACACAAGCACATTGTCCTTATGCATACATTGTAAATACTAGTTTCATATGTAAATTACATACATATATTTGTGTATAATATAAATTATATATTTATAATTGTAAATTATAAATTTATAAATTTTGGACGCCATTTTTACATTGAAAGCTTTATATTTAGGACCAAACATTGTACAACAGTTGCACATGGTAGGATTTAATTCCTGGCACCACTTGGTTACCTGAGTATTGAAGAATCCAACTCTAGAGGCCACCAGAGCACTGCTTACTATGATTTCAGATGCCTCAAGAATTACCACCATAACCTGGAGTATTGGAAATCAGGCATGACCAAGCCCAGCATTCTAGTATAGTCACCTGTGTGAAATTATTATAACATTTTAGCACTGCCTTTCTGGAGTATAGTATGAAGGCCTAGTGGAGGGCATCATTAAATTACTCCAGGGTCTTAATCCCTGATATTAGTGGCAAGGCATCAAACATTGTGAGGTATATGGGAATTTATCTTGATTTTGTTTTCCCTAGGATACTTTCTCCTGCAACCATGAATAGATTGTTCTGAAGCTTCACAGACTCAAATTCATATTGACCTTCTTAAAAAATGAAGAGCCAGAATGATAGCACAGTGGTAGGGAGTTTGCCTTGCAGGCAGCCAACCTGGGACAGACTCGGGTTCTATCCCTGACATCCCATATAATCCCCTGAGCCTTCCAGGAGTAATTTATGAGTGCAGAGACAGGAGTGACCACTGAGTGCCATAGGATGTGACCCAAACACAAACCCCCCCAAAAAAAAGAAGGAAGATATTGGAGTCCAGACATGACTAAGGCCTCGTATCCTGGCATAGTCATCTAGAAGTTCTGGAAGCTCGGGGCAGGCGAGGTGGCACTAGAGGTAAGGTGTTTACCTTGCAAGCGCTAGCCAAGGAAAGATCGCGACCGCGGTTCGATCCCCCAGTGTCCCATATGGTCCCCCCAAGCCAGGGGCAATTTCTGAGCCCTTAGCAAAAAATAAGTTCTGGAAGCTGAGACAATGGTCTTCAAGACAGCCTGCCCAAGATGACATTAAACAACAACATATGTCAATCAGGCAGGACCATTTCCAATATACTCATTACAATGAGGCAAAGATTAAGACAGACATCCATAGTTTTCTTATGCAAATATCTGGCTTCCATCTCCTTGAAGCCTGCAAACACCTTTTGTTTTATTCCATTCTTTTAACTCTTTTCCCTATTATTTTTGAACCTGGTGATTAACTACCTTCATTATTAGTTTCATGGACCTAGTTATGTAGACAAGGCAAATGGAAAAAGCAAAGACACTTTTAAAAAGTTACTATTGACCATCAGTCAATAGTCTGTCTCATCTTTTCAGCTCCATGCACAAGATACCCCATACCACTCAATGGTACACTGGAGAGTACAAGCAAAATGTCATCTTTGTGCCCTTGCATTAAACCTCCATCTCCAGCCAGATGGCTGAGAATAGCTGGTGAGGTCAATGGGCCCCCCAGGAACCTCATGGTGGCAACCCCACCCATGTATACTACATTAAAAATCACATGCTGTTTTCAAATTTTATCCAAACTTCTACATCATAGAAATAACATTTCTAAGAGACTTTAAACTTGAGTTTATCTGGACGCAGAGGTTTCCACTAAACAATTCTACTTAAGATTTCTATTTTATGGCAACCTATTTTTCTATAGTTTTTTTATCTTGAGAATAGAAAAATATATTAAATTTTTTTCAAATGATATGAACAATAAAATCAAGTTTTCTACTTGCTAGAAAAGTATTGACACATTTTCATGAGCCAGTAGTTATATAATAAAAGAGTAACATTATGTCCATTCAATTATTTTAATTTTCTTGATTACTAAAAAGAAAATATGAATATGTATTGTCAACTTATACTTTGTTGTTGTTGTTTTTGGCCACTCCTGGTGATGTTCAGGGATCACTCCTAGCTATGCACTCAGAAATCGTTTCTGGCTTGTGGAACCATATGGATGCCAGGGGATCGAAGCATGGTCCATCCTAGGTTAGCGTGTGCAAGGCAAATGCCCTACCACTTGTGCCACTGCACTGGTCCCTTATCCATTCTATTCTCTTTTATAATATATCTTTATTTAATTTGGGTGAAGGTTTTTTTTTTTTTGGTTTGTTTGTTTGTTTTGTTTTTTGGCCCATACCTAGTGGCACTCAGGGGATACTCCTGGCTCTGTGTTCAGAAATCTCTCCTGAGAGATGATGTCATGAAATTCTCCTATATGTGGATGTATATGGAATCTATTATGCTGAATGAAAATAAGTCAGAGGGAGAGAGATAGACACAGAATAGAGTCATTCATCTATGGGTTTTAATAAAAATTAAGGACATTATTGTAATAATGTCCAGAGACAATAGAGATGAGGTCCAGAAGGACTGACTCATAATATGTAGCACACCACAAAGAATAGTGAGTGCAGTTTGGGAAATAACTACACTAACAACTATCATGACAATCCAGATGAGTGGAGAAGTAGAATGCCTGTCACAATATAAGCAGGGTTTGGGAAGGAGTTGGGGATCTTTGGTGCACAGGTGTAGGGGAGTGATCTGTTTATAACTGAAACCCAATAATGCTTGTAATCATGGTGCTTAAATAAAGATTTTATTAAAAATAAATAAAAGAAATTGCTCCTGGGAGGCCCTCGAGACCATATGGAATGCCAGGGATTAACCTGTGTCCATCCCAGGTCAGCTGCATGCAAGAGAAATATTGCTCCTGGCTCAGAGGACCATATGGGATGCCAGGGGCTTGAACCACAGTCCATCCTAGTCTAGTGCAGGCAAGGCAGATAGATGCCTTATTACTTGTACCACAGCTCTGGTCCCCTGATGGTACTTTTGAGAAAAGTATTTTAATAGTAATTATTTGAATTTACTATTATTTTCTTTTGGGGGGGTGTCACATCTGGCAGTGCTCAGGGGTTATTCCTGGCTCTACACTCAGAAATCTCTCCTGGCAGATCCGGGGGACCATATAGGATTTCAGGATCAAACCACCGTCCTTCTGAATGCAAGACAAATGCCCTACATCCATGCTATCTCTCTGACCCTGTACTAATATTTTCTTAAATGTATATTTTGTTTTAAAAATAGTGCAAAATTTTTTATTTATTCTCCTATATTTCTTTACACATGAATGCTTTGTATTTAAAAATAACTTAATTGCTGCATCCTGAAATACTCTTCGGTATGCTTTTATTTTACAATTATGTAATGTTGTAATATGATTTTCTTAGCTTTTTTTTTCTTTCTGAAAAATAAAATATTCTCCTGATGATTTGTAATGGCAATATCTTTGTATCTCTAAGGAAAGATTTGTGGCTGAGCTATTAATATTTCCATGTTATTTAATTTATCCAATTTTGCACCATTAACAATGTCTTAATTATAATAGCCTACAGAAGTCTTGTTTTCTGATTAACGAAGTATCTTTCTTCTGCTTGAGAAATATTTTTATTGGCTCTTTTAGAGTCTATAGACATTTTAGAAACATTTTGTCAAGTTTAAAATAGCATTTTGTGACGAATTTTAAAATGTTATTTCGATATGTATAGAAAATATACAGCATTTCTACCTTATTCAGACTTCCAATTCATAGAAATAATATTCTCTACTCAGATCTTACATTTAATTTTTACAATTTTCTGCACAAAGATATTAGTAGCTTTATTCTCTTATATCTTACATTTTTAAAATTATACATTATATCTCTAAAAATGGTATATTGCTACTTTAATAAAAGGTATAAAATGCCACATCTTTATTAATTTTACATCATATAATATTGATAAGTGTTCATTATAATTAACATTAATATTCATTTTAGTAATATAACTGCACTTATTTTTCTGTGGTTAATAAATCATAAATTTATTTTATTATTTAAGAAAATATAGCCATGTGGGACTGGAGTGACAATATAATGGGCTTGTGCTTGTTTTGAAGTCGGGCAACCAGGTTAGATATTTCTCACCAGATATGGTCACCCAGGGCCCTACTTGAAGCGACCCTTATGTGTAGAGCCTAGAATAGGGCCTGAGTAGAGCAAGGTGTCTCTTCACCAACCCCAAAAATCAGAATATAGAGCTATAATGATTTTACATAAGGTAATAACTTAAAATTTGAATGACCTGGATAAATACCTCAAACTTAAATACTTGTTTTGTGTTTGTTTGTTGGATAACATCCACTTGTACTCAGCACTTACTCCAGTCTCTATGTTCATGGATTATCCTGACAATCATATTCAGTGCTGGGATTACCCTCCTGCAAGCAAGTACCTTATCTCCCATACTATCTAACAAATCTAAATTTAGATAATTTTAAAATATATAATGTGATGTTAAAAATATGATTTTAGGGGCCGGAGCAGTGGCACAAGCAGTAGGGCGTCTGACTTGCACGTGCTCGCTAACCTAGGACAAACTGCAGTTCAATACCCCGGCATCCCATATGGTTCCCCAAGCCAGGAGCGATTTCTGAGCACATAGCCAGGAGTAACCCCTGAGCATCACTGGGTGTGGCCAAAAGATGTTTATAAAATATTAGATGTGGTGTTTTATTTATCAGTAAAATCAAGCTTATTATTCTGGTTGACTTTTAATATATTTTATGACTGATTTTGATTAAGAATTTGCCTCTTCCTTGTTAACTTTAATTTTGGAAAAGCTACTAAGCAATACAAAATTTGAACGTTTCTTGGTAAATTTAGTCAATGTACAGTACACCTTTATAAGTCAGTCTGGCTTTTCTCTTTCAGATCTATGTAATATAGGTATTTGTGTGCAATATTCCACAGTACATTTTTCTTAAATCTAATTTCTAGGATTTTTAGTTTTATAGACATTTATTGTCAATAGTATATACCTAGCTTTTATTCCTTCTGTAGATCTAAAAGTGAAGATTTTACAATATTTTTAATATTTATATAACAGTTTTCAAATCTGTTTTGGATATGTGCTTTCTATTTTTCTTTCTTTGATATGTCACAATGTATTTTAGGGAATCTTCCTTAAATTTTTTATGAAGAACCCCTCATAGAAGGTGATTCCCCCTTGAAGGGCCAAACTAATTAATTTCATCACTATCTAATAAAATTATATTTAAATATACAATTAACATAGCCAATGAAAAATAGCCAAAGGACAATTTTTGAGAAACAACAATTTTAAAAATACATATATTTATCATATTGAATGTTTTTGTGTATCTTTCCCTAGTCATCCATAAGGGAAAATTGTATTTATGTGACTCTATAACTTTGTAAACTGCATATTGGCTATTTTTCTAATGCAGAGTTTAAATATAGTGATTAAGTAATTGTTCACTAGAAAACAAAAAAGTCACTTTTATCTTTATCTCAGTAAAATAGCTCCGCTAAATATATTTTGCATACATTATATATCAAATGTACTCATATATAACTTATTGACATATGAATGGGAACAAGTAAATTTCTAGGTCATGAAAGCACATGATTAAAAACCAGACACTAAAGACTGGATTGATGGTAGAATGCCTTGCACATGGATAGCATAGATTTAATCCTTGATACACTATGGTTTCCTCATTCTGCCAAAATGAACTCTGAACTGAGCCAAAAGTAATCCTTAAGAACCCTAAGAACCACTGCATGTGATCCAAAACAAATAACAGACACTAATAAACCTATTTTTAAATTACAACAAAAATATTACAGGTATGTAATAAAAAATCAATACATGTATAATATCCCATGTGAGTTATATTATAGAGGAAAATTGAGAGGATCAGAAAGTATAGTGACCAGAACTTTATAATGACTTCCAAGTACTCTTTTGTATGTATAATACCATTTAATTGAAGATAAAGAAAATCTGTTAATTTAGCATACATTAATCTCTCTTATATAATACAGTGTTATTTTATAGATGGAATTAAGGTTCTTATTTATGTGACCTTGATTTAAACAAAAAGAAGCTTATTCAGAGTGGGCCTCACTAATTATGTTGGATCCTTAAAAATTGGTGAAGATAAAGTGTGAGGGGAGAGAGAGAGAGAGAGAGAGAGAGAGAGAGAGAGAGAGAGAGAGAGAGAGAGAGAGAGAAAGAGAAAGAGAGAGAGGAGAGAGAGAAAAGAGAGAGGGGGAGAGGAGAGAGAGAAAAGAGAGAGGGGGGGAGAGAGAGAGAAAAGAGAGGAAAGAGAGAAAAGAGAGAGAGAGGGGGGAGAGGAGAGAGAGAGAAAAGAGAGAGAGAGGGGAGAGAGAGAAAAGAGAAAGGAGAGAGAAAAGAGAGAGGGGAGAGAGAGAGAGCTTGATGGATTGTAGCACTTGATTTGCAAAAGGAAGCATGAGTTCAATATCCAGCATTGTATGGCTCCCTAAGTGCCAACCTTAGAGTACTCCCCAAGTACCATCTACCTAATGTGGAGCACAAAAAAGATACAATAAAACACCCATTTTCTAATAAAAAATAATTGGTGAGGTATAAAAATATTCCTTTAATCTTTTTTTTAGTTTTGTTTTGTTTTGTTTTGTTTTTGCTTTTTGGGTCACAACCGGCAGTGCTCAGGGTTTATTTCTGGCTCTACATTCAGAAATCACTCCCTGCAGAAGCTGTGGACCATATAGAATGCTGGGATTTGAACCACCATCCTTCTGCATGCAAGGCAAATACCCTACCTTCATGATATCTCTCTGGTCCCTGATCTTGAGGATAAATCCAATTACCATATTTTGAAGAAACAAAAATTACTATGAATTTAGAGGCAGTCTCCAATAGTTGATAATCATCAATAGTATAAGACATTAAGAAAATGCAGAGCTTAATCAAACTAGAAATGATAAATTCTGCCAATAGTCATGAGCTTTGGAACAGAACTGTGAAACAAAAATGATAATCTCAGTCATCAATGTAACACTGAGATTGATCAGCAAATCAGCTTAATAATGGTGTGACCTCAATCCATAGAATCTGTGAAATAATAATTGTGTGCTTTTAAAGTTGTTAAATTTGATAATAATATTTTTGTAGAAATATAACTATGGGAAATGTGTTAGAAGAGCCCTCTTTGCAAATATTAAAATGAGTCAGAAATGCAGAAATGTACATGGGAATCCATTTATTGTTTTAATCATTCGAGTTAAATCCCAAGTTAAATACCAAAATTTTAAGTCTATCTACAGAAATTAAGAAACAGAAAAATGGGAACAATTCATAATAAAATAGAAATTTTAAGTAGAATGAGCATTTTAGTAACACATTATTCTTTCTTCAAAAATGCATTATAATCAATAATTATGGACAGAATTTCAAATTACATATATAAGAGGGTAAGTACGCACTAAAAGAATAGCAATGGAAGAGTTAGTTTCTACCATAATAGAACTTTTAAAGTAAAGGTATTTAAATTAAAAATTAATTTAAACTATCACTAGAGATAACATAAAAAAGTATCATTAAATATAATATGAAAAAGTATACAGAAAATTATTAGTTGCAATAAGCCAATACAATAAAGTATCAGCTATTCAAAAATACATGCAAATAGGTTGTATTTCCATATGCAACCAATTAATTAGAAGACACACACACAATTGGATGCAAATAAATTAAAAACTGATTATTTGTGTTCAATATTGTTCTTTACTAGATTTTAAGTGTCTCACAATTGGTACTTATTTATTATTTTCAACAGCCAGGACAGTTTCTTTCACTTTGCTGAATAGATTACTAAGTGAATAATGAATGAGTGAATTACAGTCTTGTTTACTTTACTCATGTATGTATTTTAACAGATGATAGAATTTAAAATTGAATTCCCCATCCTTAGCATTGATTTTAAACCCTTAAATCCTAACCATTATTTTCTGGTGTCTGTCTTTCTTCTCCAAAAATATACTATTGCCAGACCCCAACCATGTTCAGAATGAAATACAACCAAGTAGAGCATTGCTTTCCCAGAACCATGAAAGCAATTGATGCAGAATATTCTGAGTGTTGGCATACATCAAGACTAGCAGACAGATGGATTTCTGCAGAAAAGTTGCAGATGAACTAGTCAGCCTAGAAGAAATGTCTTTGAATATTTGTTTAGAAAAGCAAATGTTTCATTTCAAAGCAACTTTCATTGTTGTTATTATTATACTTATTATTTTCAAACAATGAAAATATGTTGAAATGTATCAAGTTCATTATAAATATTCACTAAGTCCCTAACATTTGCTATCAGAATTTGAGACTTTTCTGTTGCTTTTCTGTTTGTTTGTTTTTGTGGGCTACACCAGACTGTGCTCAAGGCTTACCCCTGTCTCTGCATTCAAGGGTCATTCCTGGTGGGGCTTAGAGGTCATATGAAGTGTGGGCTCCAGAATATAAATTGACCCCAAGCAAAGTAAGGGCCCTGCAGATTTTATTTTAAACAAAGTAATGATCTAGAAAATTCACATGTATCCCATTATTATTGTTATGCCTTAATTTAAAATTAAACTGGATTGATAATTAAGAAAGTTTGTGATGGCAATAAGAGAAAGATCCAGACATATTTCTTTTTTTTTTTTTTTTTTTTTTTTTGGTTTTTGGGCCACACCCATTTGACGCTCAGGGGTTACTCCAGGCTATGCACTCAGAAGTCGCTCCTGGCTTGGGGGACCATATGGGACACCGGGGGATCGAACCGCCGTCCGTCCTAGGCTAGTGCTGGCAAGGCAGACACCTTACCTTTAGCGCCACCGCCCGCCCCCAGACATATTTCTTATAATAAGGCAGTTAACAGTATGTAAATGCTTAGAAAGATTAGGATTTATTCCAGAATTAGGAAAAATAATCCTTGACTATTTGATTATCTTTTTAACTTATCTGGTGGTATAAACAAATATGCTGATGTAGAGAGAAATATTTTTCAATGTAGAATATATAGTAACTAGTGACTAATTTACTTAAAGATTTCCTGGGTCAAATGATAAATTTTATTTTACTATTTTTGGTCTCATGAGCTAAATCTGAATGTGCCATCAGAAGTTCTTTTGTTTTGCATTGCTTTTTAATACAGTCCTAGGAAGCAGAATAATCTAACTCTAAGTATTGTAGTTCTGTCACTTATAATACTTAATAAGCAATTAATAGTATGCTGTAATACACATACCGATATATTAACATTTGATTTTTTTTGTTTTATGTGGTTTGCATGAATCTAGAGAAGTTCAAATGCTAAGCTTAATTTAGCAAGCAAATGGTGCTCTTTCTAACAATAGATACACTAAAGAGCTGATTTATTCAATAGCATCAGTTAACTCATGTGATAACATTCACTCACTATTTAAACCTTATCTTAGATAACAAGAGCATAAGGAGAATAATTTTATTTGAAATTCACTAAGAATAGAGATAAGAAACAGTTGTAATTTTATATTCAGTACTATCTGTTATTTACAGTTCAAGACTATTTCATTTTACTTTAATTTATTTCAATGCTGCTACCTCATTGAACCTTATTTTAATTAAAATTTACTTGCTTCATCAAATCTATATCCTGTGTGTTGTAACTTCTATTTTAGTTTTTCTCAGACTTTGATACACATAAATATCACTGTACAATTTATACATTCTAATTCATTATATTTTATCTAAAGCTTAGGATTCTAAAATTCTGGTCCGGAACTAATTTTTAATGTAAGAATCCAGGTTTTTAATGCAAGAGTCCAATGGTTTTCAATTCTAGAATCAGAAGCATAAATATGGGTTTATTCCTTGTTTGTTTGTTTGTTTGTTTGAGGGCATACCTACTGATGCTCAGGGTATACTTCTGGCTCTGTGCTCAGAAATTACTTCTGGAAGTGTTTAGGGAACTATATGGAATTCTGGATTGAACCAAAGTTGACAGCAGGCAAGGCAACAGTCCTACGAGTTGTGCTACAAATCTTGCCTCACATATATATATTTTTTTTTAATTAAAGGTGTCATATAATAAATCTTGAGAACTTTTTGTATAAATAGTACTCCGTAAATGATTCTAATAACATGCAAGATATGGATATAATTCCACTTTAAGAGATGTTTCTTCATTCCAATCTAAAAATATGTCATTTTATGTTCACTGTTTTATACTATTATAGCTACAATGGTGAAATCTAATATATCTCTGTACTAGAATATCTAAATCAATTAAAATGGAGAAGATAATTTTGTGCTTTTAAATTAGGCACACAAAAGTGTCATAGAGAGTGTATTCTTTTTAGTTGTAGTAAACACAATAGGCTTGTGTTAACCAGCAGAGATGGAACAGAGAATCCAAAACTGTAGTGAAAAAATCAATTACATTTCTAAATTTATCTGGAGTCCAAACTAACAATCATAATAAGACATAATATCACATAATATTAAGAATTACATAGTAGGTTATGCAATGACTTTTTAATAGATTTATTATCATATATATGTGTACATACATATATTAGCTTGATATCAATATAAAGAATTAAATTAATATATTACAAACCATAATAAATTATTCAATAATCATTTAAGCCATGAAAAGAAAAAATATTATTTAAAACCAAAAGAAAAATGTATTGGGGCCTGGGGCCCGTGCAATGATGCAAGGGGTAAGGCGTCTGCCTTGCCCTCTCTAGCCTAGGGGGGACCACGGTTAGATCCCCTGGCATCCTATATAGTTCCCCAAGCCAGGAGTGATTTCTGAGTGCATAGCCAGGAGTAGCCCTGAGCGTCACCGGGTGTGGCTCCCCCAAAAAGAAAAATGTGTTGAATATCTATGCTTAAGACCCTTAACTTGGGGCCGGGCGGTGGCGCTGGAGGTAAGGTGCCTGCCTTGCCTGCGCTAGTCTAGGAGACGGACCGCGGTTCGATCCCCCGGCGTCCCATATGGTCCCCCAAGAAGCCAGGAGCAACTTCTGAGTGCATAGCCAGGAGTAACCCCTGAGCGTCACAGGGTGTGGCCCAAAAACCAAAAAAAAAAAAAAAAAAAAAAAGACCCTTAACTTAATGTGTTAAGTTAGCATTAACACTTAATATGTTAAGTATATATGTATATATAATATATACACATATAAGTATGTATATAAATGTGTGCATATATATTATTTAAGTGTTGCACAAGTAAACAATTTAGCTTTTCTAGTACAACTACTAAAAGCAGAGTGGAATAATATGTGTCTACTAAATCCCCCTCATAGCTCTTTCTCCCTTTTCCTCTTCTTATTTTTAAAATATATTTCCTATAAGTGTGTTAATTTACATCATCATAAAATATGTGATTAGTATCTGTGAGAAATAATGGTGAATACCTACTATCTTAGAGGTAGCTTTTAACATAATAAAATTTTCCTCTCTCTGGATTCTACTTTTGAATTTACAAGATCTATTACTCCTAATCCCTTTTACACACTTAATAGAGTATTTTCTAATAGAATATAAAAAATTGCAGCAAGACTTTTTTGTAAAGAGAAATTCTACATGAATACAGAAATTGTCCCTCTGGAACTTAAAATCTTCTCTGTTTGATTATTGGAAAAAAATGAAATATAGCAACAGTTATCTCTAAAATAAAAGCAAATGTGTTATTAATATGAGGTGACAACTTTGGACCTCTTCAATATATAATAAATATTCAAAGTGAATTTATCTTTAAAGGAATTAGAACAATATTAATATGTAATATATATTCTATGATAGTCTTCCAAAGAGACTCATTAGATTCTGTTATAATTTACATTTGGGGGTTAAAATTATATGGATTCTGCACATTTCTCTATAATAATAGGGAATATTAGATATAAATTTATAGCATGCTTCACTTCTTTGTTCAAGGTAGGTTATTTCCTCATACTTGGTTAAAAGAATGACTTAGAATGCTTCATTGGACATGACTATCAAGGAATATTTCTAATGGAAAGAAAAGAACAATGAAATTGGCAGTTTTACATAAAGTCAGTCACTTAACCTGTTATTCCGGGAAAGAAATGACAGTGACTTTTCTAAGTTTAAAGTAGAGAAAAGGCAAAGCTATGAATCTGAGGGGAAAAGCAAGTTACCTGTAACATTTATTCTAGATCTATATTTTAAGGTCCAAATTTATATTGTCAAATTATTTAGAATTCTAATAGTAGAAGCAGTTCTAAAATAAGAAAAAAAAACTATTTTGATGTTACCATTGTAGAAATATTAGTTTCCTAAATAAGTTATATGTAATAGGTAATAAATATCTCAGATTTACCAATAAATTAGTTGTTTATAATGTTCTATGTCCTAAATATTTTTAGAACTGGTATGCGAATTGATCTTTTCACTTTCATTTTTTATTAAAGAAAACAAGTGTTTCAATCATTTTGTCTATATGAGGGAAAAGTTACATATAGTAGGTTGCTTTTTTAGACATTATGCTATATGATAGTTCATACTCTTAAGTTTATGCTAAAAGCAACACCTTAGGAAGCTGGATCATATAGTGGTTATTTAAAACAACTAAAAAATGCTATGCTCAAACTCTGAATAGAATACTGTATTATTTGTTTGTTTTATAAATTTATAAGCTTAAATGTGCTCATAGTGATCAGTGAATGGAGAATACAGTGGAGAAATATAATAAAAAGTGATCAATAGGGGCCAGAGAGATAGTATGGGGGTAAGACATTTGCCTTGCAAGCAGAAGAATGGTGGTTCGAATTCCAGCATCCCGTATGGTCCCCTGAGCCTGCCAGGAGCGATTTCTGAGCATAGAACCAGGAGTAACCCCTGAGCACTGACGGGTGTGACTCAAAAACCAAATAAAAAAATTGATCAATAATATAAAAGTATTGAGGTCACCTGTGTGTATGTTGATTTCTTGCCTCATTATCCTAAGTGTGTGTCTACATATTTTATTTTATGTTGGTACCATACTTTTTGCTTTCTGTAGTTATTATAAATTTGAAGTAAGGAAGTGTCATTTTTTCAGTTCTTGTTAAAATTTTTTGAGATTTACTTTTGGAGAAAATTTGCATGTCCTTGATATTATAAAACAAATAGCAGTTTCAAATTTAGTATCAGACTATTGAAATAAAAAATCACAAGAATATATGTTCAAAGAAATTTTGCCATTTTTATTAAGAATATTTTACAATTACTATCATCATCATCTTCATCATCATCATCATTATTAGTTTAAGGACAATTCCCAGTAGAAATTGGGCTATTCCTGGCTCTGTATTTAAAAGTGATTCCTGGAGTGCTTGGGAGAACATATGTGGTTCAGGATTGATTGGCCACATTTGAGGTAACTGCCTTAATAGTAACACTTGTACTGTTTTCGAGGCAGTCTTTGTATTTTAATATAAAAATTTCAAGAATACAGAAAACTGAAGTTGCTAATAAAGTGAATGCACAGGTATTCATCACTTATATTCTAGATTCAGCATTTTGTTACAGTGTTACCTACTTATCTCCACATTGTTTCCCGATCACTTTAAAGTAAGTTTTCTGCTCCATCTATAAGTGCTAGAATATGATTATTAATTTTTAAACGGTTTTACTTTTGAAGTAATACTTATATACAATGGAGCATATACACTTCAAGAACTATTAGCTGTATCTCCTGTAATCTTCTGTCAACTCCTGTAAATGGTTTTATATATTGTTTTATATATAGTTGTAATTATATCAGTGTTTCATGTATATTCATTCTGATTACTATGGTTCACTTGTTTAAATTACATTTGCTTATTCAGTGAGTTGTTTTAAAATTTATTTAAAATGTTTAATCTCTCAGTGTCATGTTCAGAGAGAAAAGTGTTCAATAGAGTTGTGAAGCTTTACTTCTGGAATATGTCTAGAACTAGAAGCCAGTGATTAATTATTAAAGTTACAAATAAGTAATATAAGTAAGTAAATAATGTATTATAGTCTAACATGAACCTACACAGTTAAACTAAGTGTTTAAATTGAGAGATATTTAAAAGAGAAAATTTAAACACATCAGAAATTTCCTGTCTAATTGTTCTCCATAATAAGAAGAGAAGGCAATACAAAAAGATGCTTTCTGGGACCAGAGCAATAAGAGAGAAGATCGGGCACTTGCCTTGCATGAGGCCAACCCAGGTTTGATCTTGGGCATACCATATAATTCCCCAAAACTGCCAGGAGGAATTTCTGAGTGCACAGCCTGAAATAACCCCTAAGTACTGCCAGGTATGGCTGAAAGCAAAAGATTAAAAGGTGCTTTTTTAATACTGTATATAAATCCAATTATAACATAGCAGAAAAGAAAAACAATCTCCTGAACACTATCAAATGTTAGGATTCAATATCTCAAAGACCTCACAAAGCAAAAGCTCTGAATCAAAGAATTTATTCAGCACAAGTTAGGCAAAGTGTCCCAAAGCTGACCAGTCAGGGCTATCTCCAACGGAAAGCGAGTGACCACAACCATTAGTCCAAAGAACCGTTAGTCGTTTTTGTTTTTTTTTTTTGTTGTTTTTGGTTTTTCAGTTTTTGGCCACACCCAGTGACGGTCAGGGGTTACTCCTGACTATGCGCTGAGAAATCGCTCCTTGCATGGAACCATTTGATGCCGGTGGATTGGACCTCGGTATGCTCTAGGTTAGAGCGTGCAAGGCAAATGCCCTACCACTTGTAACACCGTTCTGTTTCCATGTGTTAGTCTTTTTTATACCCTAAAAACACAAAGCTCAATAGTTTCTGGGGATGACAGGTGCCTATTGATTGTCCCCATTTGGGAAGAGCTTATTACTGGAATTTGGGGTGCTGTCAAATTCCCCTTATTTTTCTTTTTCTTTGAATTGACAGGCAATTGGGGGACTCTTCAACTTAACTCCAAGATTAGCATGTATTTTAGGCAGATGGATGATTGTAGTTTTGGGTGTTGGTCTAGAGTTTGGATTACAATAGCTTTCCTATTTTCCAGCTTTGTATATGGGCCATTTGTGGTTATAAGTGTTGTCATTTGACCAAGATATCTAAGTTACAGTAATTTTCCCATGAGTTCTGCATATCTCATAAAAATGGCTGATTTACTACTATGATGGCTATACTATAGTTAAGCTTGGTTTATATATATTCAAGTTTTGCCTCTTTAGATTATTTAGAGAAAATGTATATGCACTTAAATTTTTGTTTCCTTTAACATGATGTTCTTAATGCTATTCATTATACTAATAATTATCATGTTATATTTTTGTTTTGGTTTTTGGGCCATAACCGGAGATCAATTCCTGGCTTTGCACTCAGATACTACTCTTGGCAGGGTTCTATACTGGTCTGCTTCTCCTCACCCCACAGCCAACCAGGTCAGCTCGAAGCAAAGATTTGGGAGATACCAGCCAAGGGTGATGGAAATTTTTCCAGGAAACTTGCCTCCAAGCATGGCGTACTGCCCTCTCTTTATTTTCTGGTTTACTCACTTTTGCGTCCTGCTTCACCCAAGAGCAGGCCTTGTTCTTGCCCTGGCCATGAATGAATTGAATTCCCTGCACTTTTTGGCTTCTCCAGGGCTGTTTGTGTGTTGCTGTTTGCTGGTCCTTTGCTCCATTTCCCTGAATGTTACTGCCCACCGCCCCTCAGCATTCCATGCCTCTCAGCTTGGGTGGCTGAGGGAAGCATGTTGGCTGGGATGTGGTTCTTCAATGCTGAAAGCTGAACTTCTCCAGCATGGATGCCCAGGGTTCCTTGTGCCAGGTGGAAAAAAAATGGTGGAGAGATGGCCACAGTAATAGCAGTTGTAGAAGTAGCAGCAGCAACAGAGCAGGGCAGAGGAGACTCAAGATGCCTAAAGCAACCTGTTCTCATGCTACCTAGAGCTTGAAATTCCTGAAACCCATAAACCCAGCAATAGATCTTAGGTCTCCGGAGAATAAGCAAAGGCAGGTCACCAGAAGAAAATCAAGCTCGTAGGGAGATTGCCAGAGAAAACATGGCAGTAGTGCTGCCTTAGGTAATAGAAGTGTGCTAGAAGCTATATTGTGGTTTTCCCAAGAGACATGATTCTGGCAGTGAGGGGTTCTGCGGGGATGCAAACTGTGGAATGTGGTGGCTCAGACTGATCTACTTGGATGAGCTTTCAGAGACATGGAAATTACTGCCTAAGGAGTTGAGTAGGTTTTGATATACTTAAGGGAATTAGTCAATGTACCTTTAAGATGTGATAAGGCCCTCTTGTAAGTGCAGTTGGAATAGGATATGCCACCTGGACTGGGACACACCTTCCTGTAACTGACAAATGCCCTACTATAAAAAGATAGGGCCTCGCAGTATGGTACGGAGGTGGTAGGTTAATAACATAGTAGCCTGTCATCCTGCTAGGTCCAGAGGCTCAGCCCATTCTCCAGCCAGGCAGACTTGAAATATCATAGCAAGATAAAATTTGCTCTTTCTTCTCTCTCTCTCTCTCTCTCTCTCTCTCTCTCTCTCTCTTACTGCTTGGGCTGATATTGTGGGTTGCTACAAATAGGGGCAAGGCAGGAGAGCCACAATTTGGCCACTTAGGCAGCAGCACAAATATGGGATAACAGGGTATGAGATGGCCATTGGTGACACTTGAGGCTGGAAGCCACTCTACTTGCAGATATCTTTTTTCCCAGCCCTGGCCACCCTACCTGGTGACCCAGGCAGGGACTTTTTCTCTGGCAACATGAACCTTAGTTCAAAATATAGGCTGGGCCATATTAACTAAGGCTAGTGCACCAAGAGAAGAACACAGCGTTTCCACTTTCCTCTGCAGATACATATTTCTTCTAGACAAGGAGCCCTATCACAACACATCAAAACCACCACAATGAAAAGATCACAATGGAAATACAATGCAGGACCTCACCACACTTAATGGATGAAGATGATAGTTCTGAGAACTCAACTAACATTAATCAGTATATAGACTCTGAGAGAGACTTTAGAGAGGAAATGTGAGATGTTCAAAGAACTCAAAGAAACCTTGAAATGAATGGAACAAACAGGCGATAAGACTTAAGAGGATATGAGAGCACAAATGAGAAAACTTCAAACAGAAAAAATAGGACTGAAAACTTGGTAGATGAAATGAAAAGCTTACTGGAAGGGCTCACCAGTGAAATAACAGCTGCCGAGGACAGAATCAGTGAGCTGAAAGATGAGCTGTATAATACTTCCATTCAACAGAAGAAGTTGGAAAAGAGTCTTAAAATAAATGAAGCAAAGATGAAAAAATAAAACCCTCAAAATAAGTGAACAGACAGCAATAGCCCTTCAGGATAAATTCAATAGGAACAATGTAAGAATCATTGGGTTTCCAAAGAGACAGGAAGAAAACCCCTTTGAAGAAGTCACAATCAAAGACATCAGTGCTGAGAAGTTCCCAGAACTAAAGATTGCATGCACCCACATTCTGGATGTCTGAAGAGTACCAGCTAAAAATGATCCAAGAAAAGCATCCCAATGCACACACTAGTCACAATAATGAAAATCACAAATATAGATAGGATACTGAAAGTAGAAAGATCAAAAATGAAAACTACATATAAATAAGAATCCTTAATATTTATAGAAGATTCATCACAAGCAATTCTACAAGCCCAAAGGAAGTGGTAGAATATAGTGAAAAAACTCAATGAAATGATCTTCTTGCCACAATTACTTCACCCAGCCAAAATTTTATTTAGGTTTGAAGAAAACTAATGCATTTCTCTATGGATATACAAGAGATCAGAAACTTGACAGACTCAAAGCAATCTTAAAAGAAAATATTCCTGACAAGCTCAAGGGAGCATTTGGGATGCCAGGGATGGAACCCATGTCAGTGAAGTGCAAGGCAGCTATTCTACCCTCTGTAATATATTCCCCTTTACATTTCTTTTTCTTTTAGGTGTCACATTCAGCTGTGAGGGTGAGTTGGAAAATTAATCCATATTCTCCTAAAAGCTCATCCCACCAGGTGATCACTTTTCAGTCTGGAAATTAAATTTTAAGCCTCATACTTGCAAGATCTGCTCTACTGCCTCTTGAGCTACATCACTGATTCTTTATTATCTTCTTTTATAACAAAAATTTTTATTTAACTTCCCTTTCTTTTGCTATTATTTTTGCAGTTATGGAGGTCCTTGTCCTTGGTTAAGATGTCCATGCAACTTTGTGGTATTCACAGAGGTTTCACACTTTATTTGTGCTCTAGGGATTACATTCGTATTGAAATTCCAGGGATCCTAAAGTGTCATACTTCAGAAATCAAACTCAGTGTGTGTGTGTGTGTGTGTGTGTGTGTGTGTGTCTGTGTCTGTGTGTCTGTGTCTGTGTCTGTGTGTGTTTTGAAGAGGTGGAGTTAAGGGTTAGGCCTGCAGGATAGTCTTCCCATTAAGTTCCAACCACTAGTCAAAGTGCCTCTCACTAATTTTGATTCAAACATAATGAATGCTTTTGATTTATTCCAATAAAATACCATCTTAAATTTTGTCATCTGGTATGGAACAAGAATTATTGATGTAGCTCAAGAGGCATTAGAGCACAGTTCTTTTTTGGTCCAAAAGGTAAAAAATGTTATTGATAATTGAATTTTATGTATATAATATTTCAACATTAATTCCTCCATGGCAGAGAACTCCCTCTACCAGTGTTCCCATACTCCATCATTTCTCATTCCCCATTCCCATTCCTTTACACCACTGACACTTAGTCAGGCACATTACAAAGTTTGGTGGTTGCAGCTTAGGTCTCAGGTTTCAATGTTGTTGAGTCTGTGCATAGGATATATTGTTATACTATTTCTATTTATTTATTTACTGTTTACTATTTATTTATTTATATATGTTTTGGTTTTAGGGTCACACCCAGTGGCACTCAGGGGTTACTACTGGCTTTACCCTCAGAGAAATAGTTCCTGGCTGGTTCAGGGAACCATATGGAGTACTGGGATTCAAACTACTTTTCGTTCTGGGTCCTTGCGTGCAAGGCAAACACCCTATCTCTCCAGCCCTCATATCAACAGTTTAACCTACTTTACCCATTACTTCCTTTTTACATCTTCTTTCTTTCTACCTTGATTTCTTTCTGAGACCATTTTTAAGAAATAACTATTTTGTGTTATTCAAGATTTCTAAAAATGAGTTAATATAATTTTTGAAAGAATGATTTAAAATTTTAAAATCTATTTTAACCCATTTCAGAGAAATAGGAGTTTGATTTAAAACTTTACAAGAAAAATTTTAAATAATTGTCCTAAGGCAACTTCTGCAAAACCTTGGGACTGGAATAAAGAAATAATAACAGAGTTTTATTTATAGTGGAAGTAAAAGAAAAGTCTATGCCTACAACAGTGTCAATATGTAAAATGTGTTCTTTGCACATTGCATTTTTTTATAAACATGGTCAACTCTTAAAAAATTTTTTTTACAAAATACAAATAATCTCTAATTTAAAGAAAAAAAAGAAAAATTAGCACATTGACAGAGAATGGAAGGCAAGGATGTCTGTGTGCTAGAAAAAGATTCATCATAATTTAAAAATAGAAGAAATTTCTTAATTCATAAAAATGATTAGGCGGGGCCGGAGAGATAGCATGGAGGTAAGGCATTTGCCTTTCATGCAGAAGGTCATCGGTTCGAATCCCGGCGTCCCATATGGTCCCCTGTGCCTGCCAGGAGCAATTTCTGAGCATGGAGCCAGGAATAACCCCTGAGCACTGCCGGGTGGACCCAAAAACCACAAAAAAAAAAAGAAAAGAAAAAAAAAAGAAAAAAAATAATTAGGCAAATACTGGACATTTTTTTCAATAAGAAATAATGATTACTTTTCCTCACAAAGTGGCAAATCTGAACCTACAGAGATATACAAAGTGTAGGGTATTTGCTTTGATGCAGTCAGTCTGAGTTCAATCCTTAGCATTCCATATGGTCTTCAATCCTTCGCATCCCATATGGTATTCAGACTGATATGTGAGTGTATAAAAGGAAAAATCCTAAGAACTTCCAGGTATAGCAAATCCCAATAGCAGCAAATCTGAAGTATAAAATATAGCGCAATATTCATAAGTTATTGTGGAGCTATGAAGCAGAATAAACTCAAAATCTGAAATAAAGTTCTGCAGATAATTGGTTATTAAATATTTCTCAAAATATGTATAGTTTCTATGTTTTAGATTTTTATTGAGTACTGCTTTTTCCTCTGTCTTCACCAGTTTTAGTTTAATATTTTCTATAACTAAATTTGCATCTATAATTTACCAACTTTCTATGAATGTCTATTTGTCCTTATTGTAATGGGTTGGCACTGCAGATTATTTTCCATACACAGCTACTGTATGGTAGCATCATTTCTACTATTTCTATCATAAAGAAAATTTATGTTTTCTTTGCTTCATATAAATATAGCCTCTCTTAAGCAGGTTTTGATTATATTTTGCAAGGTGATGAAGAAATAAAATAAGCAGTGAAACTTTTTTCTTTGAAATAATGTTCTTTTTTCTCAGTGTTTTTCTGAAAATTTTCTTAATAGAATTGTCACAGCCCATCCTTTTTATAAAGCCAATCTACTGATATGCTTCTAATAAATGCAAGTTGTTTCTTAAATTAAGTTTACTCTTTGTACTAAATTTTCATGCAAGCAGAAAATTATCATGACCCTTAGGCTTGTTATATATTTCACTGTTCATTTTTTATCTATCAATGAACTGAGCACAGTGGTATAAAGTTCTTTAATTGCCAAGACAAAGTAAAGATAGATGTAAATTGGAATTCAAAGGCCAAGTATCTGTTACAAGTAGACTGTACAGATCGAGTTAATACCAAGGATAAAATAATACTAGAAATAGCATAAAATTCTCTTAATTGTCCTCAGCTCTTTGATATAGATCATAAAATGTTTTTAAAGCTCTTCAAGAAGAAAATGTTTGTTCTAAAAATGTGAGGAGGTCATTCAATTGCTAAGTTTTAATATATTACCTTATATAAAAATAAAACTTGAAAAATCAAGTTAACATTTATTTTTTTCAAAACTAGTTGCTATGCTGTTTTCATTTGCTCTTGTCTACAGTTTAATACACATGCACAAATACAGACATTTCATTTTACATTACTAATAATTTGTAATTGTTTTTGGTGGTGGAGGTAGTGTGATATACGTGTGTGTATGTGTGTGTGTGTGTGTGTGTGTGTGTGTACGCGCACGCGCGCATGCCTGTATGTGTATGTTGGAGCCATATCCTCTAGCACTTAAGAATTTTCTACTTGCTCTTCACTTAGGGATCACTTAGGGATCACCTGGCATAGGGGATGTCAGGGATAAAACTTGAGTTGACTTTATGCAAGTCTAATGCCATACTTTCTTTATGATTTCTTCAACCTCTGAATATAATTTTTTCATGGCACATTCATTTTTACTGCTAGAATTAACTTGCTATGTGAATTATTACCTCAAAACAAAAATATTAATTTTCATTAATATTTTTGGCCATTTGCCCTTCAAAAATTATCTCTTTATCTCTCTTTTCCTGAGACTTTTGCAACAAAAATTAGTAAAACATCTGTTAACATCCTATAAACCTATAAATTTCTGTTCTAAAACATTGTCCTTTTTGATTGTCATGAATGATATTGAATACTTTTTGTGTTATAAATATAATCTAAATATTCTCTTTTATAGTCAGATGTTATATAAATCTCTTTTGCTTTTAAGGTCACACTTGGTGGTTTTCAATATTTATTTGTGGCTCTATACTCAAGGATAACTCCTAGCAATACAAGGCTATTCTATACTATGCCGGGAATCTGAAATCAGTCATGTAAAAGGGATACACTTTATCTCCTGTATGGTTTCTTCAGGCCAATAAATGTGTTGTTTTTGAAGTTTCCTAAAAAGCCATTCATCTTGATTTTTAATTATTTTGCAAAATCAGTTATGTTATATCTTCTATATATAATATCTATCTACAACTTTTCTTGGGAGTCTTCATGCTGATGATAAGCCAGCATAATGTATTCAACCAAGAAAATTAAATTTACTGTGACATAAAATATACTAGATGAAATCTGGGAAACAATAGTGAGAAAAAGTGAAGACAAGAAAATAGAAAAATTGATAGAGATTATAATTAATAAGATATTTTAAAATAGTATATTTAATAACTAGAATGGAGCTTATATAATACCAAAATATTATTCTGAAATATGCTATTTTTTAGGAAACAAAAAAAACAGTGAAGAAATGTAAATTGAAAATGAATCAACTATGTGTAAGTAGCCGTGATCTGACTTAGATCTAGGATGATAGTCTACTTTAAAAAAGCATTTTACCATAATTTTTATGCTGAATTTTATGGTGAAAATTACCACATAGATATTCAAAGCCCTTAAAAGTGAGAATTTATTACAACAATTTATTTTGATAACATTTAGTTATCTAAAAATACTTCCTTTATAAATATATAAATTCCATAACACCATATCAAAATATCATGCTAGTAATCTTTAAGTCTATCCCTGATTCTTTCACTCATTGACACATGTCACACAGCAATTTTTTTATTTTTCTAAGGCTTATCTCATATATTTTATTGAGAGTTTCCATGTAGTGTAATTAAAATGCATTGATTGTGATTATTCACAAGCATTTAAATTGTGATCTTCTCTTCCCTTTTTTCATATATTGATTGCTATTCTTCTTATATTTGGAGAGTTTATAATTTCTATGTTTTCTGAATATTATATTTGACACTTGATATTTCTGCTTTTATGTCAACAATTTTCTGATTTTGAATTAACCATTTTCTCATTATAATTAGCAGTTGTGCTCTGACAACATTGATTTGGCATTGGAAAGTCATGAATAACTAATGTATAAGACACTAATCCAAGAGTAACATGCATGTCAGGTTATTATTTTAATTAGACCTTATAAGCTGAATTTCTTGAATATTTTATTGCCAAAATATTTCTCCGCATCTCGATTAAGAGACAGGTGGGTGATTTCTAACCAGACTGAATAGAGTAGACACAACATTTAAAACACAGTTTAAAAATGGTATTTGAGAAAGCTTTACATACAGCCAAACTGCAGATATTTACCTCAAGCAAAAATTTTAAAGGAGACATGAACATGAAACATCAAGAAATATATATATATATATACATATACAAAAACATATACATATATATAAACCAGTTACACATATATGACTAATTACAGGCTAATGAACCATAATTTTACATTTTAAAACAAGCATAAATTTTATCTTTTGCAGGAGCATACCCAAAGCACTCAGGACTTACACATGTCTCTCTGCTCTGGAGTCACTAATGGCAAGCATCGGGGGCCATATGTAGTGCCAGTGATAGACATAGGTTGGTTATGTGCAAGGCAAACATTTTATTCACTGAACCATTGCTCTGACACTGCATAAATTTCTCTAAAGATACTTAAAGAATTCAAACAAATGAAAAAAGAGGTAAAAATTAATTTAATATATAAATAGGAAGTAGAAAAAGCATAGAAAGGAGATAATCTGCACATATTAATGTCATCTTAGAGAATTTTATAGTAGCACCATGCATATTAATTTTTATGATCTGAATACCAATTATATCTCAAGATATAATTGTATTTTATATTTCATTATCTTATATTTCATCCTTGGATGAAGAAAGACTTCAAAGTTCAAAGAAAGTCATTTCCATTTTATTTCTAAAAACATTTTTGGGGGGTTGATGTTCATGACTTACTTTTGGTTCTCTTCTTAAGTATTACTCCTCATAGTACTCGGGACCTTAAGTGGTGCAGGGGATCAAACCCAGATCAGCTGTGTGCAAGGCAAGCACCTTACTTTCTGTACTATTACTGTGACCTTGAAAGAAGTGGATTTAATAAATTGTTCATTTGTAAATAAAAAGAAGCTTATTAACTATTTTTGAGAATTACAAGAGATTTAGACAATTCTATGATTTACTTTCTTGCACATTACTAGTTCCCAGAGAGATCTATTATAGTAAAAATTTAAAATAATATAAACGTTAGATGAGCTTTTCTTGAAATGTAGTTTAATATGCATAACAGCCTGCCTTGACCAGAATTCAACTTCCATTTTATATCAAGATAGTATTATATCACTCTATCATGTTGAATCCCCTTTATCAACTCAGCACTTTAAAGTATCTTTGTTATTTGTATAATAGTAAATAATTCAAGATGAAATATTAAAGTCTATTTTATGAGGCCAGAGTGCAGTAGGGCAATTTCCTTGCATGCAACTGACCTGGGATGGTCCTGGATTCCATCCCCAGCATCCTATATGATGTCCTGAGCTTGCCAGGAGTGATTCCTGAGTGCAGAGCCAGGAGTAACCCCTGAGCAAGGCTGGGTGTGGCCCAAAAATAGGAAGGAAGGAAGGTGAACAAACTTGAAATGTATCTGGGTGGCAAGTGATATAATACAGAAGGTATGGCACTTGCCTTTCCTATGGTCAACTTGGGTTTTATCTCTCATCTTATATGGTACTCAGAGTATTCCATGGGGAAATTCTTAAGTGCAGAGCAAGGAGTAGTCCTTGAGCCTTTTAATGTGTGACCCAAAACAAAACCTCCAAACCTTGAGATGTATGTAATAAACTGTTTTACAAAAATTCATCACATTAAAATCATATTTGATATATGATCTGATGAAATCAGTAACACCAGGTCCCACAATGATAATTCTTTGAAGTATATATGTGTGTGTGTGTCATATACATCAAACACACATAAATATATATGCTAAGGCAGAACAAAGAAAAGTTCAGACACAACTGAGGTAAATATTAAAGGAAGTGGAACAGGGTCAAGAAGATAATGAGATGTATTGGTATTAAAATTACTGCACTAGACAGTTTGATGCTGATATGAGCACAAAATATAGCAAAAGCACCTCCAGTTAATATTTATATTCTCATCCTGAAATTTTTCCAACTAGATTAACTCTACATTCTCATATAGAATGCTAGTAGGATATGTCAGTGTATTTTTACTTTGTCTTCCCTGCATCTCCTGTCTCCTATTGTGGGGTGATTTTTATAAGAATTGCCTTCTCAAGCTTAAATTTCAGCTCCATCTTGCTTTATTTTATTTTTGGAGTGGGGGGGGGCACATCCAGTCCTCAGGGCTTGTTCTGCCTCTGCACTCAGAAACCACTTCTGATGGGCTCGGGGACCATGTGGGACTCTGGAGACTGAATTTTGTTCAGCTTATGCAAAGCAAGGACCCCACTCATTCGATGTACTATTTCCAGCCCTAGTTTTTTTTTTTTGTTTTTAATTTTTAATGCCAATTATGTTCCTGCTTAACAGGCTGTACTGACTTCTCTCTCTCTGTCTCTCTCTCTGTCTCTCTGTCTTTCTGTCTCTCTGTCTCTTTGTCTCTGTCTGTCTCTGTCTCTGTCTCTGTCTCTGTCTCTCTCTCTCTCTCTCTGCCTCTCTTTCTCTCGTAGGAGAAACTTATTTGTGATTTCTCCTTCTTCGCCCACTTTACAGCACAGTCCATATTTTTCATCTTTATCAAATCCTATCCCCACTCCAACTCCTCTCTCAGACTACAAATCTACAGAAAAAAAGAAAAGATCACGTTACGTAGTTGATACATATAAAATTTGAGGGCTAAAGTAAGGTGTGATTACCTTGTTTGTCCTTGGATTTGCATATTACTTAAATTTATGCTGTAACAAAGTAATGAATATGTTCTGATAGGGGGTAATACATTAATGCTTATAAATGATTATAAACATTCTTCTTATAGAGGTGAGAGATAATATATTGTGCAAAGTTAGCTAAATTTTGCTTAACTGCGTATCTTTCCTTAAGCAATTCCATAACTTACTGTCACAATCTTGACTGACATAAGAAAATGATCATTTCTTTAAGATTCAAAAATCTGCATTGTTGTCTAACTTTTCTTAACTTATTAAGAGATACACTAACTGTTAAATAAAAAAAGATTTGTGTGTGCATGTGTGTGTGTGTGTTAGAAAACTAACATGAAGGACATACAATCAGTAGAGAAAAAACAACAGTATGCTGAAATTTAAATAGGGAAAAGAAGGTGTTAGGAGTGCAAAGAGGAAACATCATGGAAAATAGAATAAAAATTTCAGTATGGTGTTAATGTTCAGAAGGTTAGAAGGAGTAGAGACAGAGAAGAGATGGAGAATTGCAAAAAGAAAACAGTCTTCTGATTATATAATTAGATTCTATAGAAACCATATATTATATATTATATATAATATGTATGGATGTATAAGATATAATTTAATGTGAAATGTTAATCCAGTGCAATGCTCTTCAGTGTATTTAAATTAAAGTGAGTCTGAATTCTATGAAGGTGTCTGAAATGCCACATGTTTTGTTAGCTTTCAGGTGTTTGTTTCAATGTTACTACTGCAAATTTAAATAACACTTCATCTAAAAAGGCCAAAATTAGAGATGACCTAAGTCCTATAATAACTGATATTATGTATGTTCATAGGGCTTAATATTGGTAAGTGACATAATGCAATTTTCCTTTTAGGTGAATTACTCCTATGAAAAGGAAAAAGGCAAGACAATTTATTGCTCTAATTTGATCCTCACGTTAGTATTATTGTTTTATTATGTTTTCATTGTTAATATTTTGTTTTAATCCTTGTCTTTGTTGAAAGTCAGTGTCAGGAAGCATCTCTTCATCTACCTTCAGCTGTATGGGCTAGGTGGAACTACTGGCAAAAGAGATAAATGTAAAGACAAATTTAAATCCTATTTCTTTTTACCCACCTTTCCTCTTACCCTCTACCCTTCACAGGGGCAGAAACTGAAGAATTATTTTCTTTCTTTTTTTAAATATAGCCATGCTCAAAAACCCACTGGTAATTCCTAGAGATTCTCAGCTCTAGGGTGGGCAGATTTAAAGTCCAGACTCTACAAGGTGGTCTTGCTGGAATTCAGTAGTACTGGAGGTGACCATGGCAACCCAAATAGTTCTCTGGGTGTTCCAGGGCTATAACATGTGGTGCTACCAGGTGCTAATGAGAGATTAAACTAGATTCCTGTGAATGCAAAACCTGCCTTCCTAACTACTGAAATCTCTCCCTTGGTAGTGGGAATGTTGCACTGGTGAAGGGGGTGTTTTTTTATGACTGAAACCCAACTACAAACATGTTTGTAATCATGGTGCTTAAATATATTATTTTTTAAAAAAGAAATACTCACTTTCTAAATCCAGCTGGTCAATACAATTGTTTTAATGTCCAGAAAATGAAACCACCAGACAAAGGAAATTTTTCTGCTAACAATTTTAACTTTATAATCATTTTTGATGTATAGAAACTGCCAGAGAGAAGAACAATTGACTTACAAAATTGGTAGAGGTATGATTTGAGTCAAACATTTGGCTCCAAGGTTGGTGCTTTTAATGTTTTATAATTTTGATGTTTATAGTCGAAGAATGTGCAGACTTTGGTTTGATAGCATTATCAGTAAAAAATACAACAGTAAGCTCTTCAACAGTCAGAACTTACATTAGATAAAGTACATGATTGTTGTATGCTGCCTCTTTCTATTTGGTATTTTTCTTGTCTGTTTTATTCTTATAGTACCTATATTTATATACTGTACCACATAATTTTTTTTTACTGATTTCAATTTTATCTTTGTTCTAGGTCAGCAAGATTATCTGTTCCTACTGCCAATTCTCTCAAAAAAAATAATGCCTGAGTAGTGGTCACTACTTCAAATGGGAAATACAAAGTATAGGAATACAGAATGAATGCTGATGAGCTTGAATCAGGATAGGTTATGATAAAGCTCTTATATTAGTTGTCCTAGAATCTCATCCCCAATGACAATTAATGAATCATCCCTAAGCCCTACCTAATACTACAGAATAAAATAAAATCTTTATTTTGAAAAATTCTCAGATGACTTCAATTTAGGAGCAAATTTGGGTACTTTTACTATGACTAATTCATACATATTGAATATTTAATTAAGAGGCATCAGAAGTTTTTCATTGTAGTAACATTATAAAATGTTCATTTCATTGATTCATTCAATTTGTAAAATGTTGGTATTTTATTTATGTAATTTATTTCCCATTAATTAACTAAAAATTATTATAGGTTCTGAGAGCTAGTATAGGGTTTAAGGTGCTTGCCATATACGCAGTCTAATCTGCTTCAAATCCTGACAAAGTATATGGTCCTACAGGAAACTCTGAGAATGGTATTTGAGGACAGAGACTTATGGAAAGCCTTGAGCATTGCTGGATATGGTCAAAATAAACCTGCTATTATAAATGAGTACTTTCTTAATTCACTACTAAGTAACCATGAAAAAGATACACAGAATGATAAAATGGTTCTGTAGCTTTCTCCAATGGTAATGAGTATAGCTTTAATATTATGTTTACATAGACTAAAATATTTGATGTGTACCAATCTAATCAACTTCATCGGTATTTAAATTGTGGTGCTTAGCAATGGGACTGATTTTAATATTTATTAATTCTAAGATGAACATAGTACTTTCAAGTTTGCTTGCTTTAACTTGTGTGGATGTACTGTATATTTCATACTATGTATTTTATGTCAATTTTCTAAAGTCTATTGGTTCTTTTTTAAATACAAAGGTTATATAATTTCTTAATTATATCCTTCATATTTTCTCTTACTGTCAGGGTTATCAGAAATGGTTCATTTAAATACCTCCTTATATTTCATCACACATTATATAAATTATTATTTTTATTAATTTATAGAAAATAATGTTGGGGCCGGAGAGAGCATGGAGGTAAGGCGTTTGCCTTGTATGCAGAAGGATGGTGGTTCGAATCCTGACATCCTATATAGTTCCCTGAGCCTGCCAGGAGCGATTTCTGAGCATAGAGCCAGGAGTAACTCCTAAGCTCTGCTGGATGTGACCCAAAAACCAAAAACCAAAACAAAAAAAAAATGTAACTTCTTTAGTTCAACACTCACAGTAATATACCATCTGTGTTGAATTTACATTTTTTAATTTTTCACAGCTAGCATAAATATAAAATATAAATTAGTTAAATAACTAGTTATTTTTTAATTCACATGACACATTGCTTGGTGTTCTCTATACTAGAATTTCCAGAAGAGGTGTGAATATGTTTTCTCAAACTTTAGCATAGTGTTCATATATTTGATTCAAAGTTGAACTCCTGAAGATTGTGTCAGTTTCTACAAATTAAGGTATCTCTCTGGACTATGCTTCATTTCATATTCATAAATCAAGCCATTATTCAATTAGATACAGATTGGAGGCATGTATTAACTCCTTCTAATAATTCTGATGGCAAAGCCAAATTATTAGATTATTAAGTGTTTCTTTCAACTGGCTGTAAATGAGAGATTCTCAGGATAACTACATCATGTTACAAAGGACACATATAACTTGGGAAACTAAGAAATATTTACTCATAACTGGTGAAGGGGGTGTGTTATTTTTATATAACTGATATCCAACTACAAATATTCTTGTAATTATGATGCTTAAATAAAGACCTTTATTAAATAAAAGAAACACCATTTTTATTCAGGGATACTAAAATATAACAATGGTGAGATGAAGAGCAGGTGTACTAAAAG
The DNA here is from genome assembly GCF_024139225.1 of Suncus etruscus. NCBI lineage: Eukaryota > Metazoa > Chordata > Mammalia > Eulipotyphla > Soricidae > Suncus > Suncus etruscus. The sequence goes on from NC_064852.1 coordinate 35,477,416, forward strand.
CAGAAACTTCAGTAGCATCTTTTGTCATGACATTTTTACCTAAACTTTCATATGTTCACCAACACAGAAACTATCTGAAGACCCTTTCTCTTGGAATCGTGTGGAACTCCATTATGTAGCATGATTGATTAGAAAATTGGCCCTTGGGGCCCGGAGAGATAGCTCAGCGGCGTTTGCCTTGCAAGCAGCCAATCCAGGACCAAAGGTGGTTGGTTCGAATCCCGGTGTCCCATATGGTCCCCCGTGCCTGCCAGGAGCTATTTCTGAGCAGACAGCCAGGAGTAACCCCTGAGCACCGCCGGGTGTGGCCCAAAAACCAAAAAAAAGAAAAAAAGAAAATTGGCCCTTATAGTTGAGCTTGATCTCCACCCATTGTTCTAACTAAAATGTTATGAGTGCTGTGCTGAAAGTTTTAGCCTATATTCTCATACTGGTTTCCCTGGCAATCAGACTCATTTCTCCAGTGGTTTCCTAAAGTTACCTCCTTATGTGCCTCTAAGAGACACTTTTGACCATCAACAAAAAATTTTGAAGTTTTTAAAGTTATGTACCACATGCTGTGGATGAACACCTAATACATATAAAATATGTGTTTATGGCTGTATATATGTGCATTTATAATCTGAATGGTTATATATGCATTTTAAAAACATATAACATGTGTTTTATAAAAAATATATTGTGGCCATATATTTCCACATTAATTTTCATTTTAAGTTAGTTGGGAAAGTAATCTCTTTCATAATAAACTAAGTATGCAATGTAAATCTTACTGACTCTAAAGTTTCTTCCCTAGCATCCATATCCCATGCACTTTCCCTACTCTTTCTAAATATATTTAAGTTCTTAAGGTCAAGAGTCTTGCAGCATGTTTTTCTCTTTCATTGAAATTTTTGTCGCATATGGAGGAGACACATTATAATAATTGCATACTTAATAATTTGTCATAAAACATTTCCATACAAAACTAAAAATCCTTGCTACATTATTAATTATGTAAGTGTCAATATTTGCATAGTTAAAGCAAGTTGTTTTGACTTGAAGTCTGGAATAATTTGTTTTCAAGTTTTGGATGGCATAGTCTTCTTAGGATGAATAACAAGAAGAATAATTAGAGCCATGAGCATACATAGAAAGTTGAAACACTAATGCTAATTTTTTACACTTCATGTAAGCATTTTGTTATATCCATATATTAATGCTACCAAATTGATTTGTCTTCACTTGTTTGTGAAAAAATTTGCATTGTTCTGTCAGATATCAAATTTTATCATGATGGAATAAATTTTACAAATATAAAGGCAATAAAGCTGATACCAGTACTGAGAAATATACTATGAAATAAAATAATGGTCGAAAAAGAAATATACAAATGAAATAAGCATAATAGAAAATAATATATTAGTTTTGTTTTGGTTTTTGTTTTTGTTTTGGGGCCAGACCTGGTGGGGCTCAGGGTAACTCCTGGCTCTGCACTCAGAAATAACTCCTGGCAGTTTAGGGGACCATATGGGATGCCAGGGATTAATCCTGGGTCAGCTGCATGAAAGGCAAACGCCCTACCTGCTGAGTTATCACTCCAGCTCCAAGGAAAAGAATATATTAGAAATTTTGTATGTAAATTTTAAGGCAGTCTTCAAACTTCAGATTTAAAGAAAAAACATCTGAGAATGAAAAAAAAATATGCTATTACATTTTGATATTCTTTATTAATTGAGATTCATTTTTTTCCCTGATGGAGTTTTCTAGTTCAATATACCTCTACTTTGGAGACCATATAGCCCCGTATGTGTTCACAGGATATTACAGGGGCACAAGTGAAACATTACAAAAATGGGAATTCTTTTTCATGAAATTATATTAGAGGAGCAACTAGTAAGATAGGGGATAACAGAAAGAATGATTTGGAGAGGAAGAGGTCATAAAAAGGTTGAGAAGCATAGATCTCATCCTTAGGCAAATGAACTCGGCATGAGCAACCAGTCATTATTAGATGACTTAATCTGGTACAAATTAAGAAGAATATCATCTATATTCAGCACCACTCTTCTCAAATCTGAGATGAATTCTCCAGGGTTTAGGAAGTCAAATACATAGTAAAAAATTTATGGTTGGGCTATCTGAGAAATGAATTCTAGGAGTAAATACACTGCTAGACTTTTTTTACTTTTACCGAACAGTTTTATTTTATTAATTATTGAGTTTCTAGATGTATCAGCTGCATGAATACACTGTTATTTAATATCTAGATTAATATTCTTTTTCATGGTATAGCATACTTTAATAAATTTATATATGTAAGTCATTATTATCTAAGAGTAGGTATAATCAATCATATAACATAATACTCAATGTCAGGTACTCTATTATTTCCCTTAATGACTCAAAGCTTTATAGTGGGGTTAATGTGGTATAACTGTCGTTGTTTCTGTTTTTAATTTGGGCCTCAAACAGCTGTGCTCAGTGCTTACTCCCAGTTCTGCTCTTATCAGCCTTGGTTGTTTTTGGGAATGATATTTAGTGCTCTACCAACTCTCTATTTCTCTAGCCTAAATATCAAGTCTTTGAAAAAGAACAAAAATAAAGGTAAAGCAAGGAAAGTCTAGAACACAACAAAGTAAAACATAAATTAAGACTGAATAGTATGACTGATATTTTCTTCGTGTATGTGTGTTATGGGTGATTGGGGGCCACATCTAACAGTACTTGGAAGATACTTCTGTCTCTCTGCTCACATGCCATTTTGTCTCAGATTCTAATAAGTGGTTATACACTATTATTGCTCCTTCTATTTACATTTATATTCCTTTTTTAAACAAGGATTTCTACAATAATTTTTATATTTTATAATACTGCATTAAAGTCCTCTTTATTTTATACACCAAATTATTAGTATTCCATTGTTTTTTTTTTGTTTGTTTTTTTGCAATGTGATTCCTCCACATCTGGTCCTACTTTGAAACACTTTAAATTTCTTAAATAGCATATTTGAACTAAATTCTGAAATATACAGACCTTAAGAAGTGATTATGCTCTAGCTAAGCAGGCTATCAAACTTGCTTTTTTTTTTAAAAAAAAAAAAAAAGCTTGGTTTGTCAGAGATTAAAATTGTAGTGACCTATGTCTATAGTAATATACAGTTGGCATTACTTCATATTCTTACAATATTTAACTCACTATGTCTGATGAATATTTCCAGCTTGCCTTTTAAGATATATGTTACAGAAAAATCTGATCAAACACATTGTAGATCATGCTCATCTATCTAGGAGTTGCTGAAATCACATTCACTTAGATGAAATTCACAAGTTAGTTTAAATGAATGGCAAGTAAAATTAGTTTTTAATATAAAGAGGAAGCCACAGGGCTTAACTAAAATAATCACAAAGAACACAATTAAAACACCACATATTTTCAAGGCAGTAAATATACATATATGTGTATATATATATATATATATATATATATATATATATATCACAGATTTATGGATACTACCCAGACCATTTGTATTCCTCAAGTAATACTTTGATATAAAAGCTATAAAAGCTTATTTATACCAAAAGAAGTGAAAATATTAACTACAAAATATTTTATATTTAGAAGAAAAGCTATTTTTCTAGTAATCCTAAACCTAGTAATCCTAAACCTGAACTATGGTGAGTACTTTGTCTATTCTTCTTTTCCTGAAGCTTCTTTATAAAAAAGAAGCTTGGTTTGCATGTGATAAATATTTCATTTTTCCCCTTTTTTTTCTGACCCCCCTCAGTTTTTAAAATATAAAGAAGTATGGTTTATCAGGACAAGATTAGAGATAGCCTTGAGTTCAACTTAATCACATGTAAAATGTTCAAAGACTTATTTTGTTTTGTTTTGGGAGTAGGACACACCCAGCAGTATTCAGGATCTGCTCAGTGCTCAGGGATCATGTCTGGCAGGATTTAGGTGGGATTATATGATTCTGGGGACCCAGGCCAGTATCCTAGCTACTGTTTAATTTCTCTAACTCAAAATAAATACTTAAAAGTCAGATTTCCTATATTGTTTTTCCCCATTTTTAAAATGGTACAATGCTGATTTCTTCTTTGCAGTGTGGAATAAATGGCAAATCTTATGTAAAATTCCTGAAAGAAACTGATGTAGTAGCAGAGACATTGCAATCAAAGTTATGCTGGTGGGTGGTGAGAGAGTCACAGAATAGGGAGTAGCCACAATAGAGAACCTGAACCTTTCTACTTGACCCACCTTGATTAGCAGAACACAGGAAATGCCTGTGGTGTACAGCTACCTCACAAAAACAATCATTAAGCTCTGCATGAGATTCTTTTGATATGGAAACTGGTCCCTGACACCAGAATTTTCCAGGAGCTGTAGTTTACAGAGGGAGGTAAGATTATGCTTTTTGCAGGAAATGAGAACAATCAGTATATTTCCCCAGATTCATTGTGTTGCAGGCAGATAATTAGGGAAGTCCTGGTAATGAGCCTTTGGGAAATAACTTTAAGAAGAAATTACAGGGGTAAGTGGTAGAATGTCTGCCTTGCACGTGCTAACCAAAGATGGACCAAGGTTCAGTTCCCTGCCATTCCATATGCTCCCCCCAGAGGTTACTCAGTGCCATTGGGTGTGGTCCAAATCCTTCTCCCCCAAAATTACACAGCTCATATATCATTGAGATGCAAATCCTGAACTCCTTGGAGATGGAGGAATTACTGCAGCACCCTAGAAAAGTGTACCCTCTCAGAAAAGAAACTAAGAATTATGATAAGAATATTTGGGGCCAGAGCGATGGTGCAGCTGTAGGGCATTTGCCTTGCACGCGGCTGACCCAGGACAGAGCGTGTTTCAATCCCTTCGTGTCCCATATAGTCCCCCAAGCCAGGAGCATAGCCAGGAGTAACCCCTGAGCATCACTAGATGTGTCCCAAAAATAAAAAATAAAACAAAACAAAGAATATGAAAGATATGGCTAGATTTGAAGGCTTTTCCTAAGGCAATGCCAAGATTAATTTTTATATTTGCAAAATCCTAGGGGGTGGGAAGAACTTTTGGAAGAAGTGCATATGAAAAATACTTAGTATGTTGCTCTTTGAGCTACTATTCTCCCTTTAACATGTATCTCCCTTGTTTTTAAGCTTTTTTTCTTTTTCTTCTCCCTCCCTTACTCTGAACAAGTTTGTGTTTCTCTCTTTATGCACTTTCTCTAGTCTCTTTTTAAATAAGTTTCAATAAAAACTGTTGTGATTCACTATTTCTCCTCTTCCTGAATTTCTTTTATGTGACGTAAGGGTATCCAGAATGTCTGTGCTGAGTTTAGGAGTGCTTTATGGATCCTAATCCAACCCAGGAGTCTCCTCAGTTCTGGTGTCCTGGCATAAAGGAATTGATCAGAGAGAAGTGGACACACTGCTTTATATCTACTGTTCCTTACTCCTGTTTTACTGAGTCACTGGCAACAGATGCAATAATTTTATACAATTCTCAAAATTATAGGGTCTCTGGATTAAAACCTCTTTTTGTACTTACAGTATGAATCAGATTCTAATGGTCTTTAGTTTCATCTTGAAGGCGTATAAGTATCTATAAGAAGGCTTTTAGCAGACATTATGGGTCTGATCCATGAAAAGCCTTTCCTTTAGTAGCCAAAGTTGGTAGAATAGAGAGATATAAGTACTGTTTATCCAAGGCTACTCACTTTCTGTGCTACTTGTTTTAGCCAATCACTACACAACAATTGTCTGCTTTAACAGAAAAGAACTGTTGGGGTCCAGAGTTGAAGGATGGTACTGCACAGTTGAAATAAAGCAAAACAAAACTTTATTATTTCTACCAACAAGCCCCAAACTTAGCTATTATGACCCCAACCTGCAGTCACAAGTAGGTTATAAGAGGAAGTTACAGCTTCTGTTGATCTTTAAAATGAGTGGATGCTCTCTAGGGAATCTTTTTACTGTTCCCTTGTGTCCTTTTCAGATAGGCTGTCTAATATGGGCAGAGGTCTCAAGGCATTGTTAAATGGAAACTTAGGCTTGAGAAATAGAAGTCTTAGAGGTTTAAAGCATGGAGCCCTTTACAAAATAGTGGCCATTCTGTTCAGAAACTAGGTGCCCAAAGAATTCTGTGGATTGTTGGGAAAGATAGCCGAAGTGAAGGAAAAATAATTTTGATTGGAAAATACGTGAGTCTTTTGGCGAGAGAGAGAGAGAGAGAGAGAGAGAGAGAGAGAGAGAGAGAGAGAGAGAGAAGGAGAGAGAGAAAGAGAGAGAGAACACTATTTTTTGGATGGGGGCCACAGAGAAAGTGTTTTAATTTTGGGGAACAGGGAGAGAAAGAGAAAAAAGAGAGTCTAGTTATTCTGATTTGGGACAACAGAGAAAGAGAATATTTTTATTTGGAGGCCAGTGAGAGACAGTGAGAGGGTAATAGAAAGAGAGATAAAGAAAGCTTTCTTGTTTTAGGGCCAGAGAGAGAAGAGGGAATTAAATAGTTTTCTTTGGCTACAGAGAAAGGACATTTTTTTATTTTGTTTTGGGCCACTGAGAGAGGAGAAAGTTTTGATTTTTGGGCTACAGAAAGGGAACACTTTTGTTTTGGGGATCACAGAGAGAGGGGAAACATTTTTTTTGTTTGGGTACAAGAGAGAGAGAGAGAAAGAGAGAGAGAAATAACTATTTTTGTGTGTTTTAAGCAACATCTGGCAGCATTCAGGGGTTACTTCTTGCTCTGCACTCATAAATTACCCATGGCAGGTTGAGGGACCATATGGGATGCAAGGCTGTGTTCTCAGGTTTCCAAAGAGAGAAATATTTTAATTTAAGAAAAATATTACATATTATCAATTTGGAATAAGAGAAACCCCTAAATGTAATAATGTAATGGAGTATGCAACATTTTGGGGGTGCATACCCAATGACTCTCAGGGGATACTCCTGGCTATGCACTCAGAAATTGCTTCTGACTCCCTCCAAAAGGGGAGGGGCAGAGAGATAGCATGGAGATAAGACTTTTGTCTTACATGCAGAAGGAGGGTGGTTCGAATTTTGGCATCCCATATGGTTCCCCGAGCCTGCCAGGAGCGATTTCTGAGCATAGAGCCAGGAAGAACCCCTGTGCGGGTGTGACCCAAAAACCAAAAAAAATAAATAAATAAAAAGAAATCGCTTCTGGCTTCGGGGACCATATGGGACTCCAGGGGATTGAACTGTGGTCTGTTCTAGGTGAGTGGGTGCAAGGCAAATACCTTACTGCTTGCCTCACTGCTCCAGCCCCAATATGCACCATTTTTAAGTCAATTTACCAAGTTTCTCTACACAGATAAACTCCATTGTTAACAAATTGTGGGAGAAAACTACTATGAATTCAAGAGGGCTTCATTCACTTTTACCAGTTCCTTTTTTCCTGTTGAATCATCTCTACTTTAAGGGGTTTGGCTTTTCTAGCCTGGGATCATTCTATTTTTCCAGTATTCTTAGACCTTTATTTTTAGAGGAATTATCTCTTAAAAAGATCTTTCCCTGCCATAGGAACTACCATACTCAGTTTTGAGTTGGGAGCAGGAAGTCCTTTATGGATTCATGGGTTAATAATTTAACATTGAAAAATCCCATTTTTGTTTGTTTGTTTTTGGTTTGGGGCCACACCCGGCGGTGCTCAGGGTTACTCCTGGCTATCTGCTCAGAAATAGCTCCTGGCAGGCACCGGGGACCATATGGGACTCTGGGATTCAAAACAAACACCTTAGGTCCTGGGTCAGCTGCTTGCAAGGCAAATGCCTCTGTGCTATCTCTCTGGCCCCCCAAAATCCCATTTTTAAGCTAGGTTTTCTTAAACATTTCCACATTTTGCCAAAGAAATGCAACAGAGATGAGTACTGCCAGAAACACTAGATTCATTACAAAGTTGATTTTGACTTCATTTTTGGTCACTCTACATTTGAAACTGTTTCATTGTTTCTAAACTATTTTAATTCCTTTGCATTCAATTAGGAGACTAGATACATGACTACTCCATAGAATCACCAGTCTTCAAAAACCTACAGGTTTTAGCAAAATCTATTGGAAACTTTCACTCAGAGAAGTACCTGTCACCTCTCTTTGAAGATGCTAAGATACTCTTTATATCTACTTATATCCACCCACTTGTATGACAATCTCCCACACATGTTCTAGTGGTTATTCGCACTCTTTTTATTATTGGCAATAGATTTCTTTTCTGATATGGCTAAAATGCAATCTCCCTTTTCAATAATCAAACTATAAATATGCATAATCATCTTGATTTATAATTGAAACCTCTACACCCTTATGAATGTTATTACTTTTCAGACTGAACCTGATTTTAAATTTTTTAATATAATTTTTATTTTAATGATAGTGGCTTACATATCGCTGACAATAATATTTTAGGTACATATTAACATAAAATCAGGGCAATTCCCATCACCAAATTGTCCTCCCTCCACCTCTGTTCCCATCCTACTTCCCATATCTTCTTCCCTCATCCCCCTCCCCCGGGGGCTGCCAGAGTAAGTGGTCACCTCTGTGCCTGGCTAACTACTTAGTGGTCTTACACCTGTTTGGTCTTGGTACCTCCCTTATTCCCCCCTCCCCCAATTGGGAGGCAGGACTAGATAGTTCAAGTTATGTGGTTTTGTTTGAAGAAGAGAAAAGTAGTAACCTGGAGAAAAGAAAAAGAAAAAAAGGATCAAATACTCCGGAAGTGGGCGGAGTAGAGACTTTCATCCTTGCTTTGAGAAAGGAAGGGGAAAAAGAAGGTGAAACACCACAACAGTACATAAAGAACTGTCAAATAAAGTATCCAGTGAACATTTGGAAAAAAAAAGGGTAAGCACCATATAAAAGCCATGGTATTGAGATAAAAAATGTGGCAGAACACATATGAAAAGAAAAGAAGAAAATAAATAAATAAATAAAAATGGAGACATCCACTTCAATAGCCAAACCACACAATGAAATCAACAAAAAATAGATAAGTAAATAATAATAAAAATTGTTTTGTGCTTTTTTTTCCTCCTGCAGATGCACAGTAAATATTGGGGTCATTCGAAAAGGAATTTCCTTTCCCTAAGAGATACAGTAGGGTTTCTCCACCCTTGAAGTATACTGTCATGGGATTAACTATAGACTCCTTTCAGGTTCATTTACTCTCCCCTTGGTGCTTTTGTGGTGTATGGAAGACTTCTTCTCCGTCCTGGGTGATAACATCAGACCTCTGTATCTAGAGGTCTTGGTATCTGCACGAGTCAAGGAGTTGAACTTATGATTATGTCTTTCTTTGTGGTTCTAGAAGTTCTGTTCCCTCAGTGTCATTTTAATCCATCTTCTGTGGTTGGCAGTCCTGGTCTTTGCGCTGATCCTAGGAAGGGGCCTAGGAAGGGGTCAAGGAGTTGAACTTATGATTATGTCTTTCTTTGTGGTTCTAGAAGTTCTGTTCCCTCAGTGTCGTTTTAATCCATCTTCTGTGGTTGGCAGTCCTGGTCTTTGCGCTGATCCTAGGAAGGGGCCTGGGATAGCGTCTTTCGTTATGTTTCCAGAGGTCCTCTTCCGTTGCAATAGTCTCATACAGACCTCTGGAACTAGAGATCATAGTTGTTATGCAGGTCGTAGCTCACGCCCTAGACTAGGACTTTTTTTATTGGTCCCAGGATATATAGAGTCTGGCAATGGTTCTGTCAGCCAGTCATCTGTAAATCGCGATCTTGGCATTTGGACAGACCAAAGGGTGACAAGTCTTCTGATTTTGTCTTATCGTTAGTTGTGAGGTAGGATAACCTGCTCTTAGGTCAAGTTGTTTCCATTTTCCTCGTTGTCAGGGCTGGCACTTGTTGGTGTCCGAGCACAAACTTCTCAGTGCCCTCAAAGAACTGAGCTCAATGTCTCTTTAATTATTATTTAAGTAGATCATATCAGCTCTGATCCTCCCACTCACCCTTTCTTTTCCTATCTCCTATTGCCACTTATTTCTTTTACACTCTCCCACAGTTCTAGAAATTTCCCATAGTTTTACTGGAAGGTAGTCATGACTAAACATATGAGTTTTAGACACACTTCCTTTAGCTTGAATTTGGCTGCACATAAGTTTTTTTTATTAATAATCATTATTTTGACAAAAGTGGATTACAAATCTTTTACAGTAGTATTTTAGGTACATAGTGACATTGAATCAGGGACATTCCCATCACCAATGTTGTCCTCCCTCCACCCCTGTTCCCAGCATGCATCCCATATCACCCCTTCTTTGCCCCTCAGGCTGCTAGTATAAGTGGTTCCCTCTGTGTCTGGCTTGTTGTAGATTGGGTACCGATTTGGTGTTTAAGTCTGCTCATTTTTTATTTCTACTAAACGTTCATAAGATTGTTTGGTCTTGGTGTCCTCCATTATTTCCCCCTCAATTTGTGAGGCAGAACAAGATGGTTCAAGTTATGTGGTTCTATTTGAAGGTAAGAAAAAGAAAGTGGGGGCAAAAATTCAAACAAGCAAAAAACGGGAGAAGTCCTTCTAGAGACTATAAATTTTTGCTGAGCATTTATCAAAGTGGATATTTCTGTTGAGTCCATTTATATGTAGTCTCCTGGATCAAAACTCTCAATAATATAATGGCTGTATCAGTTTTGCTCAAATCTTAGGATGATCTAATTTCAATAAATCCTGTTCCCCTCTTGAGTGCCCAATTATATTTGTGCAATTGTTGATTAAGATGATTAAAAGGGTGTCTTAAGAATTATCAATATATCTTATTAAAAACAGCATGAATTAAAAACAACAAAGTGAAATATATGTTTTAAAATGGTAATTTCTCTATCATATCATTGTCCTTTGCTAGCTAAACAGGCAAAAACACTAACAGGCATCATCGATATTTTTACTATTGCCATACTATTTTCATGGTCATACTCAACAAAATGAGTAATTATACTCAACATATTGGCTATATTTCATTATGTTCAAGAATGAAATGTCCAACATCAAACAAACCTTAAAATACTAAAACTACCACTTATAAATTGTGTGGTTTTGGAAAAGTTACTTAACATCTGTGAATTTGGGGTAGTATTTTGGGGGAATTTGAGCTATACCCTGCACTGCTGAGAGTTTATTCATGGCTCTGTACTTGGTGCTCAATACTAGTGTTTTTTTGGGCACCCTATCTGGTGCCAGCAATTAGACTGCGATAGCCTGCATGAAAGGCTAGCTTTATCCCTAAACTATCTTTCTGTCCATAATTCCATGATTTTTACCCTCAGTGTTTTCATCTTTTTTAGATGAATAATACCACAAACTTCCTCATTGGATGTTCATGGTTATAATAAACTAACACATGTAAAGCAGTTGGAATACACAGTGAAAGAGATAGCTGAAAAGTTTATGCACATACTTTTCATGCAGGAGGTGCACAGTTGACCCCTATTATCACCACATGGTCCTGCTACCAGGGAGTAGTTCTAAAGATCATTATAAAGTATGGACATTCTTCACCAAAAAATTAAATACATGTCTATTTTGGGGTAATTATTAGGTGTTAAATCTTTAATTTCAGTAATTATTCTGTAGGCTACTTCTAGTCATATTTTCATATGTTCTTTTATTATGCACATATTAATATAAATGACCATTTTATGTTGCTGAGATTAACATTTCATTATGACACTGATGCACGCTATAAGCCAATGTGTATAAACTACACGTTAAATTTTTCTTTGGGGTTTTTGATAGAAGGACTTAGTAGAGGGGTCAGTTACCACTCCTAGGAATACCTGACATTACTGGTATCACAGGTGTTCAGACCTAGTAATGCACTTCTTTTGAACCTAGCAGTACTGAAGATCACCACAGCTATACCCAATGGTATATGAGAGCCACAAGAGCTATAATGAGATATTCAGTGTTCCATGTAATGATGCAGTTTAAATTTAGGTCCCCTCAAATGTGCTTCAGTCCTCTTAACTATGTCCCCAAGCTCTTGTGTTATCTTTCTTAGCATCATGCTATTTCACTTAGTTTCCTGTTTCCTTTCATAAATATAATCTTAGTTGTGAATGGCTAGATATCTCCGCATTTATAATATTTATAATAATTATGTTTCTTCACAGATGCCAGCCTCAAAGCAGAACACATCACAGGCATGTTTTTATCTAAAGAGCAAGGTACAGAGTAATGGATTATTAATCATAGAACTTGTAGACACCAAGGATTTTCTTCCTGAAGTAATGGATATCTAGCTAATTAAGTGGGACACACCCATGGCAATCCAGAGATGTTCACAATCCATCATTATATGCTAGTTAACCTGCTGGAAATCAGCTGCAGCAAAGTTGAAATGAATAGGTAAAATAGCCTCAGGTATCCAGACTTAGTATATTAATACTTCAGTTTGTGTCTAGGGAGGAAACCCACAGAAATTAATGACTGTTCATTTGGAAAATTAATGAGAACTAGTATACAATGTGGGACTTGGTTGTAGAATCCAAGAAATTTGCATTCCAGAATTAAAAACAAGTTATGCACAGAGAAAGTCTGAATTCCATTTTATCTGAAGATGTCCTCACTTACTGAGAAAACTGCTGTCTTCATAGGTCTCTAGATTTGATAGAAGTAGAATAGAAGTGGTTGAAAGAATTGCATCATCTATAAAAACAAATATGAAAGGCTCAGTAAGGCTTATATGGGGATGGATTGACCTGTCTAACTAAAAGGTTTAAGCAATAACAAATTTAGGACCTAACTTTGAAGAACATTAAGTTGCAGCTGAGAGCCTAATATTTCTATTTTAGGATGCAGGAAACCATTTGAGTAAATTTAAGTAAAGAGATGAAAAAATGTTGGCAGATATTTATGAGCACGTATATCATATATTAAAGCATATAGTATATAATATTTACATGCATGGCATATGATTAAGATTTATAAGACAGTTGTATTCTATGTAATTGTATAGATTATGGAGGGTGACTCAAGTGATAAAGCACACACTTAGTATGTGCAGGGTTCTGAGTTTTATCACAGACTTGTATGCCCTCCTGACACTGTTAGATATATAGAGCCAGTGGCCCCTAAAGGCACTGGGGTTACTTTGCGTATAGTGCTATAATCTAAACCATCAGAATAGCAAAAAAACACCAAAAGGATTGTACCTGTTCCAGCCTTGTGCACGATCGCACTTTGACCAAGGGGGAAAATAATGGAAAAATGTTTTCAGGAAAAAGTCTTTGAAGTTATTGAAACAAAACTGTTGACTCTTAAAAACACATTTTCTCTTAAAGTTCATTCAGTATTTGCTGATATGAAAAGAAAGAAAATCTACTTTTATTAGATTTTATTAATAGAGAATTTTTGGAAAATAAATAAACCCTATGCAGTATTTTAAATTCACCATAATTATTGGAGCATAATTCAGCACACGAACATACTTCTTTTAAGAATTATATAGCAGAAAATAAAAAAGGAAGGAAAAAGGAAATAAAAGTGAATTAATAAATCCAGATAATTATAATAGCTAATTAATAAATACACATAAGGCCTCAAATAAAAAAATTAATAAGGGCCAGAGTGATAGTACAGATAATAAGGCACATGATAGACCTGGGTTTGATCTCTAGTACCTCTCATGGTTCCCTAAGAATACCATGAGTGATCCCTGAATGTAAAACAAAGAGCCAGTTATAAACACATTCATGCTTGGTCCAAAAAACAAACAACTAGATAAATAAGATAAAATAAAATGGATCATAATCATATCATGTTATTGGGAAGTTTTTATAGTCATAATAGTATTTTAAATAAATAATACATCTTATAATGTGAAGATAATAATTGTATACTTTATCTATAATACATAAGGATAAAACAGGATAGAGGCCAAAAAGATAGGTAGTACAGTGGGCAGGAATTGCCTTGTACACTGCTGACCTGGTTTAGATCTTTGGTACCCCAGGTAGCAATGCAGAGCCCACCGGGAGTAATTTCTGAGTTCAGAGCAAGGAGTAAGCACTAAGCAACCTGGGGGTAGCTAGGAAAAAAAAATGAAATAGGAAACAAAGTTTAGTAGAAAGGCAATTAGGATCAGCTGTGTTTCCAGGTTAAAACAGTGAAGAGTTGCTATGTATACACGGTAGGCTGAGTACACCATGATTCTGTGGGTGACCTATGGATGGAGGGTAATTATGTTTGTTTTTAACCTACAGAAAGACAACTATCGGAATTCTGACTTTTTTTAAGTGTTGTATTCCTCTTTTCTATAGGCTTTAAAGATAAAATGTTCTTTTCCTTTTAAAATTTGCCATAAACAACCTAACTCCAATAATTCTGAGAGCAATTACATCTTTTCTAAAAATAAAAAATACATATGTTATGGGGCTTGAGTAATAGCGTGGTGATAGAGCATTGGCCTTGCTAACCTAAAACGAACCTAGGTTCAATGCCCAGCATCTCATATGGACCCCCGAGCCTGCCAGGATCAATTTCTGAGAGCAGCC
>NC_064852.1:35494406-35511906 GCF_024139225.1 Suncus etruscus
TCATCCTGCACCTCCTCCAGCTATCATTGCAATGCTGAAAAGTTACCCCACAGCACTACAGCGCCCAATCTCCCCCACACCTCCAATCAGGACAAGAGCAGCCTAGGACAACTTGGGAGGTTAAGGGGAAACAGATTCCATGGCTACTACTTGCCACTGTGAGCCAAGTGCTGCGTTTTCCACCAAGTGTGCCCACACTTCAAGCCTATCATGAAGTGTGTTTCTGAAAACATAGCATGCCTTGGGGTTTTTGATGTTCGGAGTCTTTTGGGAAGGTCTCTGGGGTGGGGTGGGGGAAGAGATGGAGATGCCGTGATGTAAAGAGATATAATTCCTCATAGCCAAATAAAACGTTTTGATGGTGATAATGTATAGATTTCCACATTCTGCCACATTTTTATTCCAGCATAAAGTATTCTTCCAGTCTGTGAGGACTCAGTTATTTTCATAATACAGAGAAACATAAATTTTCCATACAGCACTTTACTTTCTGATCCTTTCCATCCATGTCACTCTCCTAATTAAAAATGTAATTATCTAAGTTAAAATTGCCCATGTCCTTGTTTATCAAAGTAAAAATTACCTAGTTAGATAAGTAGAATAGGCAATGAAAGTAAAAGGCTTAATGATCTTCAATAAATAGTTAATGTTAATTATCTCATTAATTACATAATATATAGATTTAAACTAAATTTTTTAATCAGAAGTTCTCTGAATTCTTTACTTTCTTTTCAGTTCTAATTCTATTAAGGATATAGGCACACACTTGGCTTTAGTCAAGTAAATGTCTTCTTTCTCCATTTTACCCACATGCTCTGTGTCTAACTCTAAACTTTTTTGGAGTCTTTGGAATGTTCACTAATTTTTTTTTCTCAAGATAGAATTCATTCCAAAACTTCATGTTCTATCTATGTTGTATATATATTTACTAGATGTTGCCAAATATACGTGTGTGGAAGAGAAGAGAAAAGAGAATAGGTATTTATATGTGTATATATGTGTATTTTCTAAAAACCAGCAAATATTTCTCTTAAAATGAGAAAACTGAGTTAATTAATTAGTTCAGGACTCTAATTCTAGGATAAAAATCAACACTTATAAATCCCTTAAGCACTCAAAATGTGCTCTTTCTCATGTGGCCATTCAGTTAAATAGAGAAGAAAAGAACCAGCACATATTTATACTAAAACACTTCTTTACTCTGTTACTCTATGGAGGTCTTATTAATCCCTACAATTTCTTAATTCCCATGTTACCCTTGATACATCATTCATCCAAGTTCCCATCTCAGTTTTTTCCAGTTGTTTTTTCCAGGTGTTGATAAAGATTTTATATCCAATGGAAAAACAAAAGATGATTTTGAACAGGATAGTTTTGAAACTAGCACGATTAAATTTAAAATGTGATCATTAAGGATTTGGCTAGGGAGTGGGAAAAATTGGGGTAAATATTGAAGTAAGGGAGCATAGGATGGTTGGATTAGAGGTGGGAAGAATGTGTACCCGCAGCCCTATTGAAAACAGCTATATAAATCATAGTTTCTAAATAAAAGAAAAAAGTACATGAGTTATAAAAAAGACTTCTTGAATAATGGCCACATATTTAAAGTTAACCTCCTGGTTCTCAAGGTAGCACAGAGTCTAAACAAAGAGATATGGAGTTCTAAAGCAGATAGTGACAGTCCATAAAATTAGAAACTAATTTATCAGACAGGTCATCCGAACACTTAAAGTTTAATATTTTATTTCCCAATGTGAAATTGTTTTATTCAAGTGATAGGTATATGTTCAATGCTTTTTACCCATGTGTCCTAGACTTTTATTAAAATGTGATTTTTTTGAGGTACAATGTTTATATATTTATTCAATTCAGGCATTTTGACACATATATAGTCATGTGACCATGAGCACATTAAACTGGAAATTATTTTCATCAGCCTCAAATTTCCTAAATATTACTTTTTTAATCAATGTATTTTTCTCTCTTTAACCCCTGGTAACCCATCTCAAATTAACATCCCTTTGGATTAGCCAAATCTGAAATGTTGCATAAACAAATTAGGAGAGTAGTTTCTCTCTCTCTTCTGCTTTCTCTCACTTAACATGTTGTGCTTTAAATGCATTTATGTTACATATATAACCAATAGTTAGTCTTTTACTGAAGATTAATAATTTGTCTTTTCTTTATCACTTAGTATTCTATTTTACAGTTATATAACAAATTGGTTATATCTTCTCTGATTCAATAATAATTTAGAAATTTTGGTAATTATGAATTGAATTGCTCAAAAGTTCTCAAGTGTGAATCCTACTGGTTCTGGGCAAAATTTATGAATTATTTAATTTTATCCCAAACACTCAATTTATAAATTAAACTTTATATATTATGAATTCAAATCAAAGTAATAGCTTATGAAAGATAGTGACAGGTAGAATTAGTGGATAAAGACAACTGAAATGTAAATTTTATCAGCTCTTCTTTCTGAGGGCCTAGTTTAATCAATGCACCTGCTGTTGATTGCTATCTTCTAAAGTGACTTCATATCACCTATTGAGAAAGGACTATGCATATCACTGCTGCACCTTGAGATATGAATAAAGTGATAAAAATAGAAAAGAAAAAAAACAGCTGTATGATTACAGCATTTTGTAGGAGGCTAGCCAGATAGGTTTTAAATATATTTTAGATGCATTGGTTTAAGCAATGAATGAGTCATTTTATGAGAAATGTTATATTAAAGTATCTACTTGTACCTCACTGGCATGTGAATCAATTATTTAATGCACCCTATAGCAATCAGAGCAGAAAAAATGGGGAGATAATTATATTCTATAACAAAAGGTAAAAAGTCTTTTAAAGAATGAAAGGATAATGGATGAATACTCCTAGATGAGAGTTCACAGGTTAAAAACTGCACTAAACAATACTATTAATTCATGTATTTAGAGATCGGTAAGAAACACTTTTCTGTGAGATAAGAAAAATGTAGAATTCAGTAATTAAAGAACTATATATATTGTATTATTCTTTTTTTGGCTTATATATTAAGTTTCTATATTCCCTCCTATTTCTAGGAGGATGAAAAATTAGTAATGCTTAACATGTCAGCTAGAACCCTGGAGTCCCTGGTTTATTTCTTAAGTAAAGTTTGCTTGCACTCAGTCTATATAGTTATATTCTAAATGGTTAAGTAGGTTTTGATGAACAACTTTTTAAGAAAATTTTGCATAATTTAGAGAGTGACATTAGGTTGCCCTTGAAATTAATTTGCTTTCTTATTTTATGCCTGCAATCAGGTTCTCATTATAGTCTATGCAGTCCATGACACTAGTAACAGAAGAACAGTAATTTATTCTTCTCACCACTTGGGTATTTTTGTCCCTTCATGTGTGTCAAAAAATGCTATCTAGTGTTCATATTTTGTTTTTAATCATCACAATCATACTATAAATAAGGAATTGCAATTCCAACATCAGAAGTTAATTACAATGATTTAAAAGGTGCTAAATTTCAGTTAAATTAACAGCACATGGCTTGTTGGAATCATGTACTCAAGTCTGTCTAGATGATATTTTTGAGAGACATTATTGGTTTTATTAACCACAATCATCCTCCCTTTATCCATGATTATAATTTATTAAATAAAGCATTATATCTTCTTCAACTGATACCTTCTAGAAAGAGCCTAGTTCCATTAATGCCTTGGGGACTCAACTTTCTTCTAGTTGCCTGTACTGTATTGACATGTAACATGATTGACATGTGACCAGATAGCTTCAACTATATCAAAGAAAAGTTTGATGCTAGAGTTTTTTCACTGTCATTCTTAATAACACTATATACTGATTCTATAGCTCTAGGGAAAACATTTTACTATAAATAAGCAAAACAAATTTGAAGATAGTGCCAACATTTCAAGCATGATGAGGAAGAATAAATTCAGAAAGAAGCATGATATTTGATAGAACCATTGGGACTGAATTAAAATCTAGAACTATTGAGGGGGGGGCTTCTTATCATATGAGATAATTGGTTTGATCTGTTTTGGTAGCCAGTTTGTTAAGTATTTGAATTTCAAATCTTATATATTGTATATATATATATATATATATATATAAATTTCTCACTATCTAATCCACATTGTTTTCACCTCTTTGGAAAAACACACTAATTCTGTCATGTTTCTTTGTATTGTTGTAAAAAAGAGTTAAAATGTGTATGTATCATGTGGTTATAAAGCAGTATAAATAATGGTTGGCTACACAGTATTCTCATTTTATGATACCAGGCAAAGCTCCATATCCATGTTTAGAACCATAGTCATACATTACATTTTATTCCTGCACAGAGCTCTGTGTAATTTGAAGGCAGTAGCAGAGAAATGATGAAGATTGCTTTCCTGGAGCAGAAGTGCAATAAAGTCATCCACTTCTTAGACCTCGGTCACCAGTGGACCACCTAAGGTGAAAAGCTGATAAATTAATTTATCTTGTAGTAGCAGGTGTCATTCTTTGATTTTTAAGTATATTCAGTTTATCTGCCATCATCTGTGGGATGGATCACTGGGCAACAAGCTCTCCCTAGAAACATTTTTAGAAAAGATGATTATTTTTTTCTCTGAAAACTGTATTTTTATGTAAACCACTGCCTAAATATAGTTGAATTGCAGTCAGGGAACACATTCATCTCCAAATTATGCATCAAGATGCATGTGATAACCTTGAAAGTATATCTATTTGAAAAGTTTTAGTGCTCTTTCAAATAGATCTATATTTTAAAATATATTATAGTTCTGTATAAAATATAAAAATAATGTGTGGCTATTAAAAACTTAAAATCAGTGCTTCTAGTTTAATCCCATAAAAGTAAATTTCCATAAAATATGCATAACAGAGTTAACATATGCATGTTGAAGATAGAAAAGTTGGTAGTTTTTCTGATAAAATGTAAAATGCTTATAATATTCTGGAATTTTATTATTTTAAAATGAACTCCCATTTTCCCCTTAAAGCTACTAAGACAGAAAAATTTATTTTTCTTTCCATTTTCTAATTTTAAAACATTATAGACAGTCTAATGAATAAACTGAGCTCATTCTTTTATTGTCAAACATACATTAATGAATCACAATTATTTCTGTTCCCATGTCAAGAAAGTTGTAGGCTGTTGGATGTCTTGTTACATCCATAGCAATGTGTTTTGTCTCCTTTATGTCAGCAGAAAAGTTGATCAAAAATTACATTCATTTAATTTACTTGGTATTTTTACAGTTGTCTGAAATAACACATAGATACATGTAATTTTCTTTGGAAAAAATAATTTCACTAATTCCACTTCAATTTTGTTTTCTCAAAACTGCTTGAAAATGGAGCTAATCTCTCCCTCTTCTAGTTATGAATACTTGTAAGTAGTAGGTAAAATGTTTACCATATCTGTTATTTTATGACATTTTGTTAGAAGAAAATTAACTAGATCATATTTTTAAATCACTTGAAGTCATCTATAAATTATTTGAGAATATGCTGAGTTCTCTCAGACAACTTTTAAGAACCCCCTGTAAAACTTTTCTCACTTTAAAATTTAATATATTGTTTATAGATAAGAGTAATAGTACAGTTGATAGGGCATTTACCTTGCATGCAACCAACCTGGATTTGATTCCAGCACCCCATATGGTCACCCAAGCTAGCCAACAACGATCCTTGAGAGTAAAGCCAGGAGTAAGCCTTGAATAACACTGGTGTGCCTGCCCCTACCCTAATTCGCACAAAGGAATATATTTATAATAATAGCTCACAAAGATGCAAACAAGGATATTCAGAGAGTATCAGATGTATTTTTGGACATTAGTTACAAAATGTTACAGTTTTTATTTCACAATTAGAAATTATAGCCCCAAACATGTGATAGGTATACCAAAGATTATTTTATTTTTTTAGACATTTTAAGTTTATGATACTATAGATATTTTTAATATTAAAACAATCAGCACAGAAGCTAAACTATATATCAAGTCTTTTAACTCTAAATTTTTTTAATTTAAAGATTATTTTTATCCTTAGTAAATTGCTTAAGCATTTTAATTGGTTTTCTATGCCAGAATTGTAAGGTTTTGTGATTTCCCAAACTATAATATATAATAATTAAATAAATATTTAATTAAATTAATTTGAGATATAAAGGTACAAATTTGTTCATGATTGAGTTTCAATCATACAATATCCAATACATATCCCTTCATAGTGCACATCCCCTCCCATTTTTCTCTGCCTATACCTATTGACCTTGCTACTGCCTACCTCTGAGATATTCTTCTTCATCTCTCTCTTTCTCTCTAGATCTCTCTCCTCCTTTTTATTTTACTGTGGTTTGCAATATTGTTACTGAAGGGCATCTTTAATATTACTTGTTAGTACCACATTCTTACCCAGGGTGATAATAACCAGTTACCATTGCCATATCTCTTACCTAATTTCACTTCCTACCTTCATCTCAGACTACCTACCTAGCTATCATCTATCTATCAATCTATCTATGTATCTATGTATCTATCTATGTATCTATGTATGTATGTATCTATCTATCTCTCTATTTACCTCTATCATTCCATCTATTTAATCTATATTTCTATCATTCATGTATCTAATCTATATTATATAGAATTATATATCCCACAAATGAATGCAATAACTATGTTTATCCCTCTCCCTCTGACTTATTTTACTCAGCATAATTTTTCCATATATATCCATGATGAGCACTTTTTATGATTTTTTTCCTAACAGCTGTATAGTATTACATTGTGTAGATGTGGCATACTTTCTTTATCCACTTATCTGTTGTTATGCACTTGTGTTATTTTTACTTTCTGACTATTGTGATGCAAAGGACATAGGAGTACAGATGCCTTTTCTTTACTAGAGTATCTTACCAGGAGCAGACTTGCTGGGTAATATAGGAGTTCAATTTTTAGTTTTCTGTAGCATGTTTATATTGTTTTCAAAACGGCTAGACCATTCTACATTTCTACCAACAGTGAATGAGAGTATATTTCTCTTGGCATCCACACAACATCTGTTTGTTCATTTTTATGTTGCAACTTTTTGTGATTTTGGTGATTACTAATGCTGTGGAGCATTTAGTTTTTGTCTTTTTGCCATCTGTATTTTTTTCAACTCTTCTTCCCATTATTGATAGGATATATGTTTTTATCTCCTTAAACACTACTTGTGCCATATATATTTTGGATATTAACCCCTTGTAAGAGAGGTATGGAAGAATAATTTATCCCATTCTTTATTCTTCTTTGTATCCTGTCTTTATATGTTGTTCATTATTTTCTTTGATATGCAGAAACTTCTTAGTTTAATGTCTCATTTATTTATTTTTGCTTCCACTTGCTTGTTCAGTGATGTTCCATCCTTGAAGACATGTTTATCTTCAATGGCATGGAAAGTTATGCCTATTTATTTTATTTCCTCTATGAATTTTATGATTTCAGATCTAATATCAAAGTCTTGAATACATTTTACTTGATTTTTGTGCACAGCATTGGAGAGAGGTCTTTCATTGTTATGCATGTAGCTTACATGTTTTCTGAAACACCACTTGTTTCAGAAGTGAAGAGGCTTTCCTCGCTCCAGTTCATATTTCTTGCTCCTTTATTGAAGATAAAATGATCACTCAGTATCCTCAAGTCTATTGCATTGCTTTAATTACTACTGCTTTATTGTACAGTTTGAAGTTAGAGGAAGTGATGCTGCTATTGTCTTTTCTCAGGATTGCTTTAGTTATGTGTGGAGGTTTATTTTTCCATATGAATTTTAAGAGTGTTGTATCTATTTGTTTGAAAAAATGTGATGGGTATCCTTATAAGGATTGCATTAATTCTGCACAGTGCTTTGGGAAGTATTATCATTTTAATTATGTAACCTCCCAAACAATGAGCAGTGTATGTATTTCTAAATCCTTGTGTCCTCTTTTATTTCTTGAAGCAGTATTTTGTAGTTGTCTTTGTATAGGTCTTTCAGTTCATTTAGTTGAGTTGATTTCATTTTATTTAATTCTTTGCAGTGCAATTACGAATGGGATTTTTAAAAATATCTTTCTTCTCTTTTACTATCTGTATATAGAGAAGTTATGGTATTTGTGGGTATTGATTTTGTGGCCTGCCTAAACCTTAATAAACAACCCTATAATTTCTAAAAGGTTTTTTAGATTCTTTGAAATGCTCTAAATATAGTTACCTGTCATCCACAGTAAGAGCTTAACTAGGAATTTTCTTATCTTTTCCCAAAGTCTTGATTCAAATCAACCATTAACATTTACTTCAACCTTTTATTCGCATCAAACCTGATCATGTACTAGTAACAAGAAAATTATGGGATCTAAGCAAAAGATGTAAAAATAAGGAATGCTTATAATTTTATAACATAACCTACCAACGTGTAAGTCCATATTCTAGCACTTTCTTTTATATTATTTTTTCTTCTGAGTATTTTTATGATTTTAGATCATTCAGAGGTCTGTAAGTAAAGGTTTAGGCAAATCCTTACAATCCGTCTGATTCAATCTTGCAAAAAAGCAAATGTAGTACACGAATTTAGGTAATTTTTTAACGACAAAATCAAGAATCACAGGTTTCATTTCCTGCACTAGGAATGAGCAAGAACTAGGAATAGACATTGAGCACTAGTAGGTATACCTTTTCCCCAGGACAAAACAAAAATAAAAACAAATGATCAAGCTCTAGATACAAGCTTCAAGCTATGACATAATCTGATTTTATTTGATTACTTAAATTTCCTTCCACAAATATTTCTCTAAAGGTAAAATGGCTTATTGTGTAAAATAATTTAGAACATTTTTATTTCTCTATTTAATGATATTTTTAGTGCAAGTTCTGAAACTTGTTTATAAGTCAACATCAGACAAGAACAGCTGTCTTTACCCCAAAGCCTGAAGATAAATGTAATTTGTCCTGTTTGCCCTTCCTCTAATGCCTACTCCTTATTGAATATAGGTTTTCAGATACAGTGTGCCAAGAGACTAGGCATAAAGAATTTTATTATTCGTTCAGTTAGCCAGTGCTGTGGGAACTTCCTCTTCCTTAAAAAAATTATTTAAGTTATATTTTCCATTTGCTGTTTAGACTTTGTTCTATACCTGACTGTACTCAGGCGTTCTCATGACTCTAAACTCAGTGATCACTCCTGGTGCTCTCAAAGAACCCTGCTCTGGGTCTAAGCAAAAGCACAGTAGTAGGGTGTTTGTTTTGCACACGGCCAACCCGGTTCAGACCTCAATTCAATCAGGGCATCCCATTTGGTCCCCGAGCCCGCCAGGAGCGATTTCTGAGCACAGAGGCAGGAATAAATCCTGAGCTCCGCAGGGTGTAGCCCCCAAACCAAAACCAAACAAATAAAAAGAACTATGGCTCTGTCAAATGTGCAACACAAGGGCCTCTCTAGACTCTATAGTTCTTTTTCAATCTTCTCTTGCTACAGTGTAACAGGTTTACTTCTTTCTAAAGTGAGAAAACATAGAAATATCCATGTGAATATAACTTCCTAGTGGTAATAAATTTGGCAGTCAAAAATTAGAACCTTGAAAAAAGGAGTGGGTAGGACAGATTCCTTACAGGTGGCCAACTTGGGTTTGATCCCAGCACCCCATTTAGTCCCTGAGAACAGAACCAGGAAGTAGTCCCAATATACTATTGGGTAAAATCCAAAAATCAAACCAACCAACCAAAAGAACAAAACCAAAAAGAAGAATATTATTGACAAATATAGAAATCATAGATGGATCATCACCAGATATATAACAGGCAGATGAGTTTAAACCATACTAATTGCAAAATTCAAGGTCTAGCATCATTTTTGGTAACAACTTTAAAGGTGCAAATGTATCCCAAAGTTCAACTTATTTTTATGCGAACTTCCTGCTATTTGACTGAAAGTTTATGGTGAGCAAAGGGTATTCTGACTATGTTCATGTTTATGAAGGATGCTGCCAATATGTCATGGTTTTGCCAACATGGATCACACACAGACCTGCAGATATACACATAGAAAGTAGAATCTTACTATTAATTTACTTCAGTAAGAGCTGATCTTGGATGAGATAATTGGAGGAATAGAGTGAGAATTGAGAATTTTTGGATTAGTAAACCATGAGGTATGCTTCAGTTGTAGATATTTTATGCATCCTCTGCATACTAATTCTTCAAGTTCTCACAGTATCCTATATACCAAGTGTGGAAATTGGAGCAAAGAGAGGGAACTTATCCTCAGAACAACTTCTTGTATGGAGAATGATTTTATTCAGATTCAAAAGTGACCTTCTATAAGTTACTAAAAGATGAACTTTTCTAAATGCTGAACTTGTCTCACATTAAGGTTTATGATTCCATGATGACAGGGCATATTAAATTGAACTGTCTGTATTTTTTCTCTGAGCTTGGTAACCTCTCATAGGATACAATATGCATACATACACACATATACACACGTTCTCTATTTTTTTATCACTCAAATATATAAAAATTGTCCTGGAAGAAAGAAATATATGTGAATAAGCATAGGTATAGCAGAAGAACATTGATATCAAAGAAAAAACTTGAAGAAAAGAGAATAAAGTTAGCTAAAAATAGTTTAGACTGTAGGACATTTTTGTTGCTAAAATTCATAAAAGAAAATTTATAGAAATGATAGTATTTAGAGTCAATTTGAAACATATAAAAAAAGGAGAGGATGTTTTTTGTTGGTATAAAGCCATATTAAAAAGCTATAGGAATGAGAGTATTTAAAGTCAACTCAAGGCATTTAAAGAAAGTAGAAAATAAGACCACATATGAATGATAGGTAGAGTGGAGGTGAAGTAGATTATAAAATTGTTCTTATCCTACAACCTTTTGCTATGCTAATTATCCTGTTTCAAACTAGTCAGCTTTTCCAGAACACAGTCTATGTACAAAAACATCTCTACACCTTTGATTTGTCTATTTCTTCATCCTACAATTTTTATCTTTTTTTATGCCCAACCTAGTAAAGGTCATATCTCCTTTAAAAATCCTCTCAAACTCCAGCTCCTCTCTATGAGTCATTTGCTAATAGTCCCTAATTAAACTTAAATGTTTCATCACCTGCACTCTATAGTGTGTGAAAGCTGCTATAGTTAGGCTGTTCTGTAATGTTGAGTGTGGTTAGTTGTTTTCATTAGTTCTGGAAAGCGGCATTAGTGTTTTCCTATTACCTCACAGTATAGTTGTGTGCTTTGATTAGGTTTCTCATGGTAATGTATTTGTTAGATTGAGAGACACAGTGTGATAAAATAACTGTGATAGGATGTAAAGCTACAGAGGTTAGACATAACCAAATATAAAGTGAAAAGAAGATATTTTATCTATATTCAGCTCATTCTTGTAACTTGTGTAAGTGGAGATATCTTGGGTCTGGGTTGTATATAATCTGCAAGCTTTGCTTTGCTCCACAGTTACAGACATGAGACTTTTTATTCCAATAAACTGTTTTTTGTGTTGGTGTTCAATGGAAAAAAACATTATGTATTTTCCACAAATAAAAAAATGGATTCAATCTCCTTTCTCTTGAGAATATTAATGTATATTGGTACATAAAAGCCATTTATTATTATAATTCAATTCTGCTTTTAATCTTACATATTTTTCACATTTTTATTATTTATATTTATATTTTATTATTTATTATATGTTATTTAAAACCATATTTACTGAAACAAACCATTATGTTTATCTACTAGAATATTTTATTCATTTAGTTGGCTTTGGGCTATTCTGCTTTTACAGGATAGTAAAGAAATTTATTAATAGTTAATTTTAACCAGAAATTGCTTTACTTATAAAATGTCTATCATTGTCATATATTTTTTGATTGCCAGAACTGTGGGTAGATAATATTAGAAAGTAGTGTATAAAGATTAAGAATAGTGCTAACTGGGCCTGAAGAGATAGCACAGCGGTGTTTGCCTTGCAAGCAGCCGATCCAGGACCTAAGGTGGTTGGTTCAAATCCCGAGGTCCCATATGGTCCCCCGTGCCTGCCATGAGCAATTTCTGAGCCGACAGCCAGGAGTAACCCCTGAGCACTGCTGGGTGTGGCCCAAAAACCAAAAAAAAAAAAAAAAAAAAAAAAAAGAATAGTGCTAACCATCCAACAATAAAAAGAAAAGAAACAATCAAAAATACCCCAAAGGTCATTGGTTCTACAAAAGAAGCCTACAATTATGAGAAAAGGCCAGCCTTATCATTAACTATTAACTCTTATTAATAGTGTATTTTTAAATATAAACATATGCTATTTACATATGCATGAGTTATATGCAAATATACTATATTATTAATAATATTTTCAAAAAATTAGTTTCTGGAACATTTTATGTTATAAATCTAATAATTATTAAATAAAACTTGCAGTAACTTGAAGTAGCAATCAGATTGTGTCTGTTACCCTCTGTTGTTTTCCTGAACTTCACATTTACTGCTCTTTTATCAGTGTAATACATATATGTGTAACTAAATACACAGAAAATTTTGGTCTCATCTTCATGTTAAAACCTGATAAAGTGTGTCATCTCAATTAAGATTTATAATTTATAAAATAGTGAGCTATCATTCTACATTTCTACCAACTAATAGACCACTCTTTGCACACTTAGTCAAGATACCTCTCAGTGTTTGCATTATAATAAATTTATTATAAAAGAAACAAAGCACATATACACAATGGAATACTATGCAGCCATCAGGAGAGATGAAGTTATGAAATTTTCCTATACATAGATGTACATGGAATCTATTATGCTGAGTGAAGTAAGTCAGAGGGAGAGAGAAAGACGCAGAATGGTTTCATTCATCTATGGGCTTTAAGAAAAATGAAAGACATTTTTAACAGTATCTCAGAGACAAGAGAGATGAGGGCTGGTAGGTGCAGCTCAGGACATGAAGCTCATCACATAGAGTGATGAGTGCAGTTGGAGAGATGACTACACTGAAAACTATCATAATAATGTGAATGAATGAGGGAAGTAGAAAGCCTGTCTCGAGTACAGGTGTGGGGGGGTGGGGAGGAGGGAGATCTGGGAAATTGGTGGTGAGAATGTTGCACAGGTGAAGGGGGGTGTTCTTTACATGACTGTAATCATACAACTATAATCATGTTTGTAATCACAGTGTTTAAATAAAGATAAAAAAAGAAACAAAGCACATTCCACATTAATGCTTTGTTATTTTATTGCCATATGAGTATACTAGCTTTCAAATTAGAATTTTTTACTTCAAAAGGTAATAGTACATTATGAAATACAATAGAGGATAGTTAACATAGCTTTATTTAGATTACTAATCAACCAGAAGACTATAAGCTAAGCATGGAGTACTTGCATAATATAGCTTGTAATATAAGGAATTTAGTTTGCATCTATCTCCAAATCAATCATTTGAGTTGATTTTTACTTGATAAATACTTACTGAAAGTACTGGTGTTTAAGATTACATCATGAATAACAGAAAAATGGTGCTATTCTCAATAGAACATATAGTCCTCACTGTAAGAAGTACACAAGTTATTGTTGAGTGTTCAAAAGTAGAATAGACAAAGTGCTTGCTTTTAGAGTCTGAAAGTTGAAAGGATAAATGTTAAATAAATACAGGTTTAGTGTATGTGTCTAAGAGTGTTAGTTGCTTTTGCTGAGATACATATAATCTGGAATGTCTTCCAGAAAAAGATAGCATTTGAGCTAAATTCAGGTTAAAATAAACTATAGGGATAGGGCAAGGTATTAAAATATCAAAATAAGCAAAAATAATGTCAAACAAAAATATTTAAACATTGTTTAAGTAACTAAAAACAGTTCTTTTTTTTACTATTTATAAATGTGTCTATTAGTTTGTTAGATTTATCAATATAAAATACCATGGTTTTATTCCTTATAGTATGGATGATAGACAGCCATGATAAAGGGATCATCATGCCTGATTTCTTCTGTGGCTTCTTTTACAATAAGACACCTTCTCTATGTCTTCAAAAAGTCTTTCATCCATATAAATATGTTTTCTTCAAAATGTCTCTTTTTGTAAGAACTTACATAAGATTAGATTAAAGTACATTTTAATGATTATTTTAATATAATCTCTTTAGAATTTCCATTTCCAAAGACAATCGTACTTTGAACTTTTTTAAGTAAGGAATTTCACATGGACATTTGGATTCCGTGGTACACAGAACAACCTATGACTCTGAGACAAATAATGAGAATTGATATAGGAAGTTGGTCATATAATGTAATGTCACTGATGTAAAATAAGCTTTCCCTATCTGTTTCAATTTAAACTTTAGAAAGTTAAATCAGAAAATAAAACAACTAGTAGAGAAGGGAATGATATGAAATTCACTTTGCAGAGTAATTTGGAAGAACTGATGACCTCACTGTATTTTATTTACAAAACAAAAGAAAAATTTTAAAGATAATGCAATTTTTCTTGGGTCTATCTTTGGCAGAGGGGAATAGTAGTATCAGCATGAATTTTTGAATACAATACTTGTATTGATTTTGTGTGGCATAATTCATTTTAAGTGTATGAATTCAGAGGTTATGCCAGTCAAGAAAAGTGGTCAGAAAGAAGTTGGTACAAGAATTTTTTTACTTTGAATAGGAAGAATAGACTAACAATGTTTTTGTTTGTTTTGTTTTTGTTTGATTGTGGGGTCACAACAAGCTATCCTCAGGACTCACTCTTGGGTCTATAGTCAGGGGTCATTCATGGCAAACTCAGGGGCCCATGTAGGTACAAAGGATAGACCGGGGGTAAACCTCATATAAGACAGACTCTAACTTCTGTGCTAATGCTCTGAACTATGGGTCAGAGAAAATAAGTTGATTCAGAAAGAGTAATGTTGCCAAAAGTTCCAGTATTCATTCAGGAAAAGCTCATATACAGAGGAAAATATACAGTGGATAGGTAATGAAATAATGATGTGAGAGATGAGAGGTTTTGGCACTGGCATGTGAGGGTGTTTCCAAAATAACAGAATGTTTCATGTCCTTCAAATTCACCATGCAGACTCCTGCCATTTCTGTTTATAAAGTAAAATGTTAACCCGATGTAAGCAGTACTTGCCAATATTTTATTGAGGAAATCCTATGGTCTGACATTTACCAAGAAATATCCCAACATTTGGTAGAAAGGTATGACCCAGCCAATGTTGATTTGGAGGGCTCTTTGTTATACAATATAGTATAGAATAATACACAGCCAGAGATTCTTATCTTGGCACCTTCAAGACATGCCTCTGAAATTCATTTCTCTGACTTCTGTCACAGTCAGACACAATTTTAATGAAAGCCTTTTATTTGACCCCATTAACATTATCCCAGTAGATTTGGCATCAATAAATTATTATTTTAATTTGCTAGAGAAAGCACACTTTGGTCCATTTAAATCCTGGATGATTTTGACTTTACTTTTGTTAGCCCCTGAAAACCTTATTATATTAATTACCTCACTCTGCCCAACTTGTTAAAATATTCACAATGAAAGTGAGTGCCTTAATGCAAACAGATGTACCATTATCTTTCCATTTTCCCACTTAGCATCCAGTGCCTTTCTCCTCCCATTCTTGCTTTTAAATGCAATTTATTTTAAGTACCCAGAAGAGATGGTTCTAGTATCAACATTTGTTGATACTAACAAGTTCTGATCTTTCCAGTCCCACTTCATAAGCTCTGTGGAAAAACTCCAGTTGCAAAATAACAAACAAAAATCTTTCCAAATCTCTTAGGGAAGCTAAATATATGATCAGACTCAAGCAGCAAACTAAATTACTAGAATTCTCTTAGGCTCATTCTGACTTTGACACATTTTTTTTCATCTGTCTATTTTATTGAATTGACCTCTGGACTCCAAGTTATATTTCTAAGCTTTTTCACATAAAACCAGTATATGTCATTGTCACAGGAGGCTCTAGACATGAAATACCAGATAGATATAAAAATCACGCTTATCATTCAATTACAAATTTAAGTGTTTTTGTACAGACTTTCAAAATGTTAGGTCAGTAACACTTCCCCAATTTGAATTGACTATGTCTTCATTTCAGTGTTCGAAACAATCATCTTAAAGTACTGACTCATTGGGTAGAAATTATTGGTAAGTAATGGATTAAAAGAGTTGAAATGTGGGCCCGGAGAGATAGCACAGTGGTGTTTGCCTTGCAAGCAGCTGATCCAGGACCAAAGGTGGTTGGTTCAAATCCCGGTGTCCCATATGGTCCCCTTTGCCTGCCAGGAGCTATTTCTGAGCAGACAGCCAGGAGTAACCCCTGAGCAATGCTGGGTGTGGCCTAAAAAACAAAAAACAAAACAAAACAAAAAAAAAGAGTTGAAATGTAACAGAGAATAATTTTTATGTATAGATGAATATTATTTTTTGAAATTGAACAAAAACTTGTGTTTACTAAAAACTGCAAGATACGTACATTTAAAAATTTATTAAACTGTAGAGGAATAAGGAATTATTCTTTTCTTGATAGTTCAGGTTAATTTTGTAAAAAAAAATCCTGAAAGAATTAATATGTCATTAATAAATTAATATGTATATTTTCTAATAATAAAATATATTGATTGGAGTTGGAGTTATAGTACAGCAAGTAGGGTACTTATATTACATGCCATTGACCTGGGTTCGATCCCCAGAAATCTATATAGTTCCCTGAATGATGTTAGTGGTAAACCCTGAATATCATGCCAAGAAAAACACCTTAGCACCACTGGGTTTTGAGCAATACTTAGTTAATGAAGAATATTGGTTTCTTGAGACTTTCCAGATATTTAATGATAATGCTATTCCATATAAAAGAAAAAAAAACAAACCAATAAACTAATCAACTATGTTGAATTGCAATCTAAATAAACAAAACTTAGGAAAGGAAATGCTATTCAAATACATGCCAGTTGGGGTGTCCCAGGGTAACTTAAATGAAATGGGGAGGAAAGAGGTGGCAGCTTTTAGAAGAAAATCTCCTGCTTTCTTTTCATCCACCTCTGTCACCTGGGAATGGAATGGATGGGGAGATCTATCTAGGACTGTGGACCTTGTCCTTGGCTGGAAGGAAAAGTCAGTCCTAGACAATTCACAGGCCTTTTAGTACATTGCCTTCTCTTAGAAAAGAATTTCAAGAGTAGAAGAATAGTAAAGTAAAAACAGAATTTAAAAATTCTGAGGAAGTGGAGGAAGAGGGAGAGAAGAATAAAGTGCTCAAGAGAAAGTACATGCTTTTCCAAAGGGGAGTGCCCCAATACATGTCCCAACATTAAAGTATTAAAGTATATATATCAAGAGAGGAGAGTGGATGGCAAGTGCAGGTGGACACTATGTGCATGAGTACACTATGTGAAATGGCAAAACACATGTGCATATTTTCTCTGTTCCAAGTTAGCTTTTATAATGTTTTCCCCAAGTTGTC